>NC_070639.1:14743214-15043214 GCF_947347685.1 Pleuronectes platessa
TTTTCTGATTCTAAACTGTTCTTTATATCCTTAATAGTTCAGGTTTTGTTGAGGCACCTATATTTAAAAGAAGTAGGCTATAGTCCTAATGTCTCCTCGTATTAAAGGGCAGATAATTGAGTATCAGTCAATATTAATAATCATCACAAATTGTTGCTCCTGAGGGAAGTTTGTGGTTTTAAACTCTATTTGACAAACACTTGATATGTGTGTTAGTGTGTGTGTGTATCTGTGTGTGTGTTGAAACGTTGTATTGCCCAGCTTGACGACTTGGTAATTTGAGATAGAATATAGTAATATTAATAGCAAAAGGCCCATTCCATTAAACAGAGTTAAATATAAATTGGTATCAAAGGGTTGAGGTTCGTTTATACTCGTTTGTTTATTTGTTTGTTCTCTTTTAGCCTCATAAATAAAATGTGTTCAGCAGTTTCTACTTCAGAGGCGCACTGCTCAGCGCACTAACCACTCGCCACCGCTAGATGGCGACAAATAGAGACGTCCGTGCCTCCCATGTCAGTGATGGTGTGTGTGATTATTCCGCACACCATCGTTACACTGTGTTCTTCTCGCATAACAACCATGTCAGCCGACCGGATGTAAAACGGACAGAAGGTAAGAAGAAACATTGCGGCTCTACAGCTGACATTTCTCCCCTGCGCCACCGGGACGCGTCGTATTGTTTGTCTTGGTAGCGAGCTATAGCTAGTTAGCTTCACTAGCATAGGGGCCTGTGGAGCGCAGTGGGTGAGGAAGCTATAGCGCCGCTGAGAAGTTTGCCTGTACGAAGTTGTATTTCGTGTCTGTCGTGGCGTTGGTGCGAGCTGGGATTCATTCTCGCGTGTTGCGTGTGAGAGGACTCGTCCCTCACTGTACAGATGCGGTGTCAACTGAATACTGCGGCTACAGGAGCTTCTCAATGTTTGCAGCTACGTGCTAGCAGCTAATTAACTAGCTTCATGCAGGCCGTAGATAGTGGTCGAGTACTTGCATAGTAAAAGACTGGGCTTCCGGTCGTAGCCTTCAGAATAAGGCGTCCAGTAAGACATGTGCTGGGTAGTCAGTGGAAGAGTTAAAGCAGCAACATTAAATGTATCCTGTGACATTTGCTGGGTGGGATTATGCTATAGTTATAAGTCTCGACTAGAATACAAATAACTGAAATAAGGTCATATTTAGTTTTCAGGATACTTACTTATTTGCTTGGCTGATGTGGTTTATGGCCCTACTCAGATCATACTAGTACCGATTTTCAAAAATAATTTAAGTTCTATCGTTGTTTGGTTTATTGTACACGCTGTCCTGTTCGAAATAATAAGCGAGGTTTTAATTTGAAGGAGCGCCGGCCCCTCTTCCTACGTCTCTGCAGCGGTTTTGGTTGTGAACGTGATGAAGTTAGCAGCTCTGACAGGCGCGGCTAGCTAGCTAGCTAGCAGGCTAGCTGCCAGGCGAGGGACTTAACCCACTTAACCCGTGTGACACAGTGAGTGTGTTTACATATGGGTCGCAGCGGTTGTTGTTTAAACCGGGAGAGGCACGTGTGCTGACTCCCGGGTCAGTGTGGATTAGCTCCCGTTCTAACGTCCACTCATTTTAAACGGTCCACAAGTGCTAGGTTAGCTTGTGTTACCTTTTTTAACACCGAGCCACTGCTGGTTAACTAAGGAGGTGTTGAAGTGCAGCTACAAGTCAGTGTCATTGTTCAGTGTGAAATGTATATAACTGGTTTTATATCTACTCTCTCAGCGATCGTAATATCATGTTCTGGAATTTAAAAGGCCACATTAAACAAGTATATTTGACCTGGATCATTAAGACATGAACTTAAACAGCCATCAGCCAGAACACTGTAAGGTTAATGGTTTTAATATTGTTTGGGATCAGTGCACGTGATCAGCTCTAAGTAAGGTTGACTTGCTACCCTTTATATAAATCTAAATAACTTGTATTTCTCTCTCTCAGTCGACTGTCTGCTGATGGTACAGGGCCTCTTATAAGTTGGTGTCAACTTTAACTGGGTCAGCTGCTGTGTGTGATCAGACCTTACAGAGAGGGATATACAGTGTAAAGTAATAACTACTGTGTTAAGTACTGTGATGCAACATGAGGAAGTTTGAGAATTTACTCAAATTTTGTGCTGTTTTCACGGGCCTAGTGTTATTAATATTATCGAAGTCATGTTGTACACAGACTAGTACATTAACTTCTTTTACATTTTATGTTCCTGTAAATTTCGAATATATAATATATTTCTTTAACAAATTACTATTAAGTAACCTTCACAGAAGAAGGTCAAATTATGGTTTGTAAAGAAGTGTTGTACTGAAATTTTAAGCTTTTCCTTCGTAATTACAATTGTCTGTAATTTAGGTTTTTTATTCATGATGATATTCTTTTCTATGTCATATCCTCACACTTTGGGCCACACCATGACAGATCTTAATGTAATCTAGCATACATTTACCAGTGCATGGTTGAAGTAAGTTGATTTAATTTGGCCTCTAAGACAAGATCTTACATGAAGATGGCTGCATAACATGGATTCTACTCATCCTCCTGGTGGTGCTGTTTTGTGTTGTTCATAGTTAAAATTGGTACCAGAAATTGATTCCTACAAAATGAGCGACTGATTTGTTGTGATGTTTGATTGTTAAAACGGGCACAAAGTAAAACATTTGTAATTGTATTTTGCAAAAACCTCTGGCTGTCCAAAAAATGAAGGAGGAAAAAAAGGGGGACATTTTCATGCTGATTTAGTCACATGAGAAATCTATGGAACCTAATGTCATGTGTATCGGATCCTAATTAAGGAAGATATGGACAAACAAAGCCTGAATCTATTGGAATAAATACAGTATGCTATCCCAAATTAAAACAAATAACATGAATGATTACAACAGTAAAAAAGGGAATTGCAAAAACATGGTGTTGGTTAGGCACATGCAAAACTACCCATTTACTAGTTACAGCATGAAACATTTTACTAACATTTGCGACTGTGCGTCCCTGAAGTGTGATGGTTTGCAACAGAATGACCTACTTATGGTTAGTTTACTGGTTGTACGCTTTTATGATGCTGCTGATATTGACCTAGAATTCTCTTTCTCCACTATATTTAGAACATGGACTAATGTGGCAATATAATGTCTCTTTTTTTCAAATAAAACTCCAGAACTACTCTATGTAAGATGAACGCTGATGACAAGTTGGATGGCATGCTGCTGAAGTGCAGCAGCGGAGGGATAGAGGGAGGAACGCGAGTCGGGCTGGCCGGCGGAAGAGGACTAGTGGTGATGACCCTGGGTGAACGGTCACTGGTGAACCACCCTCTCTTGGACGAGGAAGACGACGAGGAAGACGACGAGGAGGAGGACGACGAGGAGGAGGACTTGACCGGGACCTCGCTGGTCACTCACGACCTTCTCCCACCAGAGCAGCTGATGATGCAAGAGGAGATGATGAAGAATATTGGTGTCGGAGATGGAGAAGAGGAGGAGGGAGGAGGAGAGGTGGGAGTGCATTTCCCCCTAAAACTCACCAATAAGTTGCCGTGCTCGCTACATATGCCAGTGAGTCCATGCTGGTGAAGAAGTGTTCCATGTATTGATAAGATTATTTGTGTGACTGCTGTTCTCACGGTTCAGTGTGATGTGATATTAATGACATTCCCTGGCCTGTCTTTTAGAGGCGGTCAGTTCATTCATCACTGGAAATGTATCTTAGGCATTAACACATGAAAACCACCCGTGCCTCAGTTAACAGTTGTACACGTTCATAGTCAAAAGAGTCTAAATAGACTTAAGTAACATCAATATTTTTGAAGTGGATGAATTAACATTTCACTTAATGACAGTCATTTTTTATTTATAGGGTTGAGTATCTTGTGTTTTTTTTCTAAACGTGTGCTTAATTCTTTGTACTTAACTTTATTACCTTTATTGGACAGGGACGGTTCATATTAACAACATTTCTGAAAATATGCCTATTCCCATCTGTAGTCCCCTGGGCAGGCAATAAAAGCGGGACATAAACAGGGCCTACTTTACATAAAAGCAAGAGCAACGGCAGTTAAAATACACAGAAGGAACAGTACATGGCAACAAATGGCAAGACAACACAAGTTTCTATATAAGGCCTGGTGGTGAGGTGTGAACACTTTGCACAGAGACATTGACAAGCAGAGCAGCTGCCAACCTGAGCACAAGGATGACATGAAAAACAAAAGATAACAAAAATACCATTTAGGTGTTCACAGTTTTGATTTAGAATAAACCAGGCTCTTAATGTTGAGAAGGAATGGTAGTTAGCACAGTTTCTTATGTGTTGCTGTACTTTTTAAAAGTATGGAAATGTTAACAAATCTAAATAACAAAGTCACTTAATTAAAACCAAAACCCACTACAATAATGTAATGCTAAATAATAGTTTCAGTGCTTAATACAGCAAAAATGATCCAGACCAGATGCTCCAAACTCTACATCAATCGTCTGCCCACTGCCGAATGATGTGCTTGTCATGGAGTCACGCAAGAAGTCAAACACGGTGCCACCTTCTGTTTTCACACTGGTCCTTTGTGTCACCAGATGCTTCATTAACACAGAATTGTTTTCTGCTCTCCCCAGTGTGGGAATCCTCTCACGTAAAATACAGCCCCACTTTAGCTTAAGGTATTTTTAGGTTGTCGTGTCAACTCGCGTTTGAGGTAGCTACGAGCTAACTCTGGGCTAGTGTTACATGCTGCCAGAGCCTTACAGAGTGTCTGTTTGCTACCGTATTTAAGTGTAATGTTAACTAGGCATGCTTATTGATTGTTTATGTTGCCTATAAGCATGGCAGCTATTTCAGTTCAGAGCTCAGGCACTAAAATGAGGCACCGAAATCTGCCTTGAGGTTTGGTCTGTCAGGTACAGACCATGTACCAAACCTCCAATGTATCAAGTAGAAACACTAAGAAGGTCAACTGGTCCCTAATCAGAGTAAAGAGAGAGAGACTGCAAACCGAGGAAAGCATCAACCAAAAATGTTTGTGCTTTTTATTTCTCTGCACCCCAGAATGCTATTTTCCCTGTATATAACAATTGGATCGTATTTTCATAAGCTCGGGCCATACAGAAGGTTATTTTCAGAAATCTTGGAGAGTGGCAGTATAATAAAAAAAAAAGTCTCTCGCAGATGTATTTTCTCAGCATCTCATAGGTTTTCTAGGACTAGTGGTTTTCCTCTGATCTATTATCCCTCCAGCAGGGGTAAATCCTTAGAGAATGCTTGAACCACATTCACTGGCTGCTTAAGTTGTGAAGGAGTCACTGCTAAATAGGAAGACCATCTCACTTTGGTTGTCTGAGTGCTGGATGGTTTTAGAGGAGGTCATGAATCTGACTAATCTATGGTCCTACGTTAACAGATGAGCATCAAGCAGGAAGTGAAGCTGTCTGAACCAGCGGTCCAGATAAGGAAGGACAAGAAGGCATGCAAGGACCTGCTGGTTTGTCCCAAGAAGAAGAAAAGGAAGCAGCATTCACCAGCAAAGGTGAAGGTCACAACACAACAGAAATTTAGGGTTTAAAACCTGTTTGCGAGCTTGAGAACGGAGGGACTGACACTTCCGCTCAGAGACAGCTGAAAGATTGAAACAAATACCTGTGTTTCTTTGTTTTTTTAATCGTAGATTCTCAGCAACAATGACGACGAATCATTGGGCATGCAGAATCCCAAGTGTCACATCTGTGGTCACTGTAATGCTGCATTCCGAACCAACTATCATCTGCAGAGGCACGTCTTCATTCACACTGGTATGAATTACTCAGTCGTGTTTTTTTTACGTTGCGGATGGATTATTTTTCATTATTGAAATGCTAAATCCAAAAAGGGGCCTTCAGCAGTGTTCAGCTTTTTGTCCCTACACTAAGGTTTCTGCATATTTATGTATTTCATTCAAACTCTAGGTGAAAAGCCCTTTCAGTGCAGCCAGTGTGACATGCGCTTCATTCAGAAATATCTCCTCCAGCGACACGAGAAGATCCACACTGGTGAGTGAAGAATACAGTCAGTATTTACTAGGATTTTATTTATAATTTAAGTCTGTTAGAAGTGAGTCTGGTGTATCTCCATTTTCTTTTGTCTGTTTGTGTTTAGGGGAAAAGCCTTTTCGCTGTGATGAGTGTGGGATGAGATTCATTCAGAAGTATCACATGGAGCGACACAAGAGGACTCACAGTGGAGAGAAGCCCTACCAATGTGACTACTGTCACCAGGTATGTTGTTACATAGACAATCTGGAGGTATAGAGATTTTTAATATTCATCCAATTCACATTTATTGGTCCTTTTAGCGTCTTCATTACTTTAGACACACTTTATTCTATTCTTTATATTTATATTTAAGAAAAAGAAGACAAAGCAATCACCAAATAAGCTGTGACTTGTGTGTCCTCCATCCACAGTACTTCTCCAGAACAGACCGGGTTTTAAAGCACAGGCGAATGTGTCACGAGAACAGGGAGAGAAAGAACAACAAGGCTGCTGGAAAAGTGGGAGCTTCACGTGAAGCAGATTCTTTAGGTCTCCCCACGCTTGCCAAAGAGTGCTCACTGCCCAAGAAGAAGCGCCAGAAGTGTGCAGACAAGAGCTCAGGCGCTTCCTCCACTGTCCAGACGGAAGGGCACATCATCGCTGTTGTAGAAACGGAGGAGAAGGAGGAGCAGAGACAGAAAAAAATTGAAGTTCCACCTCTCTATGATGTGTCCTCCAAAGTCAAACACGAGTATGTGATTGCCGACTACTCAGTGGAGTTTCCTGAAGACATGGCCGGCCACCACCAAGAAGAAGAAGAAGACGACGTGTCATCAGAGGAGACGACCCCTCCTAAGCTCGTTCTGAAGAAAGTCCCCAAGAGGAGTCTGAAGCAGTCCAGTGAACAGACTCCTCCTTGTCTGTCCACGTTGTCTTCCTTCGAGGAAAATACCAAGGTCACACAGTACACCTTTGAAATCGTGGACAAGCAAGGTCTTCTAGAAATAGAAAGCAACACTGAACTGGAGTCAGTCGAAACCCTTCAAGGTGGACCAACGAAGCCAGCAGCCAGCAGCACAAACTATGACGACGCCATGCAGTTCCTCAAGAAGAAACGTTACCTTCAGGCGGCGATGGCCAACAACAGTCGGGATTATGGCCTGAACACAAGCAGCATCTCCTCCCAGCCGCCTGTTACACAAACCGTGGTGTCGGCAGTCATTGACGAAACTGTCCCCGTCACCATTCTGGACCCGCAGCCAATCAACGCAGAGATCAAGGCAGCTCACGACAAGAGTGTGTTACCAGATGAGGTTCTTCAGACGCTGTTGGAGCACTACTCCAACAAAGCTAACGGGCAGTCGGACATCTCCTTTAGCGTAGCAGACACGGAGGTGACGTCAAGCATATCCATCAATTCCTCCGACGTTTCGGACAGCAGCCCCGTTGAGAGCCTCGGAGCCTCCAGCGCCCAGGCTCCCCCGGCAACAGAGAAGGTCAGCCTCCTGCAAGAGTACTCCAAGTTTCTCCAGCAAGCCTTGGAGAGGACCAGCCAGAACGACACCTACCTGACCAGCCAGAGCCTCAGCCTGGTCTCTGAAAGCCCCACGTTAGCCGGACAGCCTCTGTTCTCCACAGAGAAACAGTTTCCTTCCCCCAGCCGGTTCAAATCAGGAATGAGCTCCCCGCTGAGGTCCACTGTAGACAAACCTCACTTTGGATTACTGGTCGGGGACTCCCAGCACTCGTTTTCATTTTCAGGCGATGAAACCACCCCTCCCTCCGCAGTGTCCCCCGCTGAGGAGGACTTTCTGGAGCAGGTCTCGCCCTCTAAAAAGACAGAGTCCTCACCGGGAATACTGCAGACATTTCAGATAAGCTCCTTCGATCAGAACTTCAAAACTCACTTCCAGACATCGAGATCTGGAGCCTCCTCACAGTTTACTGTAAACAACGGACAAGTAAGTCTCCGGGCACACAGCACGGACTTTGCAGAGTTCCCCTTAGTCAGAGTCACTGAGAACAGATCTCAACTTAACTCCTCCCCAGACGTTTCATCCAGTGAAACATTTGGCTGAAGGGACGTCAGGGGGGTGGTGTCATCATTCATTTCTGTCAATAATTTCGGCTGCACTTTATCTCATGTCTCCTGTTTTGCCAAAACAAGTCCTGTTGTAAACGAGTGCTCTTTCTCAAAGCATTTGATCACAAAACTCATTCATGATCTTTTTTCTTGCTAAGTTCAACCTCAACCGAATGGAAGTACTGACAATGAATTAATCACAAGCATTTCCCCTTTAAAAAAAAAGTTAATTCTAATCACGTGTGGGTATATTTCTCACCCCAGAATGTACATGAAGAGATAAGGTGACCAAAGTTTAAAGTTTGAGGAAATAATATGAAAATGATTATGAAATATTCTCTCATACTTTTGCCATAGAGTTTATTTTGAATGTGTTTATTTGTCAATCAGTTTGCCTTTTGCTGCTTAATGCAATATTTCCACTATTTAAAATGTAGGCCCTATTTATGTATTACTTTTTTTCTCTTTCTGTAGCTACCTCCCCCGAGCTGTGTATCTGGTTATAGTTCAGTTCACTATGACGCCAGGGCCACACTGGAATGCGTGAGCGCTGCTGGTGCATTGGAGTCCGTCTCGCTTCTCATTTCTGTGCCTGTGTCCTCAGCTCAGAGCGGCCACACTGCCCATGCTTTTCTTTTAGAGAGTTTGGGTCTCACCTATTTTTCTCTTAAGCACCGCACTTGGTTCACAGCAAAATAGATGGTGAAAATGATCTTTCACCTGAGTTTCAAAGTCTAAGGGTTGTATATGTCACAATAATTGATATTTACGTAGAAGCACCCTTGCGTTTCTGTTGACTGAATCCATTTGTCTGTTTTAACAAGGTGCACCATAAGATGCACAACTTTCCTACAGTAGAGTCCTGGCATTTAGTTGAGCACATCACTTTATTATACTATTGATATCTATATATATATATATGTATATTTACATATATAGTTATAATATTATTTATACAGTCATCAAAGCAGAAACTTCGAGTAGCAGCTCTGCAGCAGACACACAACACACAGCTGAACAGAAGCGAGCGACACACAGCAGATCGGTGACGCTGCTGTCACACACTGCACACGCACCCAGTTCGGCCCGGGTGGGAACTCCTGTTAAACTGCTCATTAAAATGAAACCAGAGATTATTGACTAAATGTCTTTTTGAACTGGCCTCAAATGGGTGTTTCTACACAATGCGTGTAATGATGTTTGTCAGATCTGATTCTCATTCACAGATTCAACCTAATTTGGTTTCTGTGATGTCCCAAAATAATTCTCAATCATGAATTGTTTAACATTCATGATTGATTTTCCAAGCAGTGACTTTTACCAATATAACTTCAGTGCAGTATAAACTGTGCAATATATAAAAAGGCTGGGCCGATTAGATCTGAAAGATTTTCTCCCCCCCCCCCAAAAAAAAAGCTGCACGCATGTAATGACTGCAGGATAATTCTTATTTTCTCTTGGTTGTTGTGAAATCACACAACAGGATTGTGCTTAATGTTTGCACAACTTGCACATTATTCACTACAAGGGATGTGGCACTTATATCACAGTGGATGAGTTGCATTATACCTTTATTTAAAAAAGGCAAAAAGTGAGATTTCTGACATGGACCACTTATTGTGAAAGCCCCTGTGTCAGATATACATTATGAGATGACCCTCTTTGCTTTAGTCACTTAGCTGCAGCTTGATGTCTGGTTCTTATCGGAGCTTGCACTGGTTTCTGGGGAACAAAACCACCATGACGAGAACCCTTTCTTTTCATTGAAGGTCAAAGGTCAAAGAAAACAAGGTGATTGGTTTTCAAGTTTCATCAGTTTTGTATTTGTGCCTTTCTTTCTTTTTCTTTTTTCTTTTTCTTTTCTCATTCTTTTACATGCATTTCTCTGCCAATGTTCTTAAGTTACTAATTCAACTTGCACAATATCACACACATAAGCTATATCAACCTGTTCAGTCTGTGATACGTTGAGATGTGGGAGCTTTGTTTAATTTTGCCCGTCATAGACTTCAAGAAAGAAATAGCACAAAGTCAAGTCTCAAACCATTACCTGGACCATGCTACAGTTTGTCCATATGAGTCATGTTATATATATATATATATACGTAGTTTTGATCATGATCAGCTCGTAAGCAACATCTGTCTATAGGCCTTGTTTTAAATATGGTTGAGTGAGGTCTCCTCTGTACTTTATCGCACTCTTCACTGTATTCCACGTGTACATTTTTGTGTAACGTCTTAGGTGCTATTGTGTTGATCACTGTACCATCGAAAACTAGGTTTGCTCCCCCCCCCCCCCTTGAGCTCCCTCTTGTTAACGTTTCTGCTGACAATCAGGGACAGACGGACATAGGCGCCGATTCTGTGGGTGATCCGGGGTAACATTACCATTGATTCGATACCGAAACTAGGATTGATAATCCTGGGAAAGCTATCGACAGCCGGCTACCCTTTGAAAATGCAACGAAACATCCCACCCCCTCCCATTGGCCCTCTCGTCAAAGCTACGCCTTCAAAACACATGAACGTATACTGACTGACAACTGCTGGAAGCCGTCTTTTCCGTGACTTGCCCGCTAACCTCGGTCTATCGTCTCTGCTTCAGCTGTGTGTCCCTCCAGCTGAAGACTCCAGTCATGCGTAATCAGAGCCCAGGCAGGGTGCACACATTCATGCAGGTTGGTTAGTGACAGACAGGTTCGTCAGCGAATGGTCCTGTTTAATACAGTTCTATGAGCAGTTGTATTTTTCCTGTCTTTATATTGTGAACTGGATTTCAACAACTAGGATTAAAAGTGTTTCAGAATCAACTGACCAGCCCTGAACTTCACGGATGGTGTGAGATTACAACAGCTGGAGGGACCACACACGTCTGTGATTGCTTGCAACTCTGTCAGTGTCCTGCTCAAAACCCTAGTCACCAATCAATGTCAGTTAAACTTAAGATCTCCGGTCATATGTTTTATTTAGGGCGAGTGTCAACTGAGATGAAAGTTACTTCACGGCTGCATGCGGGTCGTTCCTGTTAATTTCCTAAGGTGCTGAAAAGCACCGATTTGTCAACTTTTTTACAAATTAGCAATTCAAGTAAGCTATGGTTTTTGCATTGGCTTTATTTTTCGACGTGGGGGTCGGGTCGGCACATCCAACTGTTTCAAGCTCCCATTGGCTGCGGCATAAATCGACGCCTACGCATACAACCACCCGCATTAATCCCAAGATACTTTATTTTATCCTCATTGAACATTCCCTCTAGAATGTACAGACAATATTCTGCTGTAAATACATTGTATATTTTTTACGTTCTGAGAAGTACTGTTCGATCTCTGTCGGTCGCGGGACAAGGCTCATGCAAGAGACACTTTTTGTCAGAGAAAGGCACATCTATTCGTTTTCAGCATTCACGCTGTGTGTTCCTGAGGATAGTGTGTAAACAATGTTAGCAGAAGACAATTGACCCTTTTACGGTTTTATTGGTTATAAAATTGCTTGGGACATTAATGCAGTCGATTTTGCATCATGATGGGTTTTGACTGTACAAATATGTATGTAGAAAAACACCCAGAAAGTAATGCTCCAGCGTTTTAGTGTTCACCCTCAGCAGCTTAAATTCATGTCAGTTCAAGTAGATTTTGAGTGGAATATTACTCCAAAAAAAAATCTCTTTCTGTGGGTAAAATATTCCTTTACCTCCCTGTTTCACTGAAAGCAGTTTTTAAAAGCACATTGCAGATGAGTAATTCTGTTTTGGGAAATTGTAAACCCCATTAAAGTGTTCATTTTGAATTCAGTTAAAAAAAAAACCTGTTGATGGAGATTCATGATCTTCTATGAGCAGTACAACGGTATTTGTTTTCCTTTTAATGAACTACTGTCAGTAACCTGGCCATAAGTGTCCTTGTATAAGCGAGAGAAAAAAAAGCTTGTCTGAAAAAGAAAAAGATCTGAATCATGAATTTTTTGATAAAAAGTATTTTTGAAACATGTCATCTATTGCTACCCTCGTTTCCTCTCTGTATAAGTCCTTTGTGTCAAGATGATTCAAACAGGATGGAGCGTGAACCTGAACCGGCGTTTTCATACTTCTAACGAACTCTGACGAGGAAGCCTCATCGCTCCACTGCCACCAGGGGGCGGGATAGCGTTGATCTCAAGTTAGACAGGGAAGTTTGTTTGCATGGGCTCTAACTTGTCGGGTCGAGTGAACTTGTTCTTTTTTTTTTTTTTTTAATAACGTGCAGCTTTAATTGTAGCTGGTAAATTTCAGTCAAGTAACCCCATATGATTAGATCTTTTTGCAATATGTTATGGTTTGTAAAACAATCAGATTAAATTGTTGTTTTGATTGTTGTGTGTCATGTCCTTATAAATAAAAATGATTCACACCATGAGCTTGGGTTGTTTTGAGGTGAAGAGGCCTTTCAGCTTCTGGGGCCGCGTGTGGAATAATTGGTTGATTTCATTTGTCATAAGTCTGAGAACAGTTCATCAAGCAAAGACCATTTCCTTGGTGTTGTTGTATTGATTGTTCTGACTGGTAGATGGTGAATGGACTATTTATGTTGTGCATTTTCTGGGTTACACTCACCTATACACACACATTCATACAGCACTTCTATACACAGCACACTTCATTTTATTTATTCATGTAATGTGACTCCAGACCATGATCACGTGTATGGAGCCCAAACAGAACATACAAAACAAAAGAATGGCACGGTTGAACAAATGTTACTTAAACAAGAGGTAGGATGTTCAAGCTTCAAATGTACAAATAACACGGCTTTTGTGATTGTAATAAAATACTTATTTCAAAATACATGCAAAATACATTCTCAATAACTCCGAATTCTTGCATTCAAACACAATGTGAAATTCATCTCCCAGACAGTTGTCATCACCAAAGTTACAGACCTGCTGATTTCTGTTCAGCCCTTTATATCTTCACATAACCTCCAGTATTCTGTTGTTATTCACTCTAGAATTACAGATAGCCTGCCTCTGCTTTTGGTTTGATTTGTGGTCTGAATACTACACAGACATCACATGATGGGATGAAGTGATCTTTGAGCCTCTCTTCGATAATTAGTGTTAACCGATTGATGCTGCTATGCTTGTGTGTGAGCCAAAGGTAAGAAAAACCTATCACACACCATTCCTACACAGCGGCGCAGCCATAGGGGCAATGCGGGGGATCAAACCATCAACCTCCTGGTTAGTGGGAAACCTGAGCACACTACCCCCTGATCCACAGATCCTCTGGGATGAGTTTTAAAAATAATAATAATTTCACCAATAATAAATCAAACATCAAAAATATAAACAAGACAAAGTCATATAAAATAAATAAAAATAATCAGATTAAACAATAACAAAGAAAATATTTTTTTATATTGTAGGACTACAACAATAAACTTCATCTTCAGTCTCGATCAATCTGTTTTTATTTTTGTATTTGCCAACATTAATGTTGGCTAAGATGTCCATCTTAGTTTTTTAAAAGAAAGACAACTTTCAACCAAAAAAAGTATCTGATGAATGAATCAGATAGAAGGTTGTTGCAAAGTGAACAAACTTCATAACTTTGCTGTGAATCTTCTGCCACCTGAGGGATTAATATCCCTCCAACTGAAATCTTGTAAATAAACAGTTAAATCCCAGAACACACATGATTGCAGATCACTTCCTCTTACACCTGCATGTTGTCATTTCTGAGAACAAAACACAAAATAGGAGAAATATTTCCACAAATAAAATAAGAGAAGATAAGGATATATTGAAGGGCCACATATTCGTGCATATGTTTCAGCTGTAATCATGAGTCAACCTTGTCGGCAGTGGGCCTTGCCAAAACTAACACAGGATCCTTGAGCAAAGCAGCAACACCCTGGAAGGTAACCAACACATCTACACGAACATCTGCTGCTGCTGACGTTTCACCGAACACGTGGACCTGATCACACTGACTGGATATAGATTCAATAGGAAAAACAATGGATCAATGAATTAATCTGACATTTTACACACGATTAACCTTTCTGCAGCAGCATGGAGTGACATGGAGCTCTGCCACAGGTACGGTTCACCGCTCATTTTCAACATCACGCTGCACTTAATTAAAAAATCGGTCAATCTAAAGTAAAACTTAAAGTAGACCAAGCTTTCTTGTGGAATGAGAAATAAACAGCGTCGGAACATATCGGCGCTTGTCCTCAACTGACTCGGCTACGCGCAGTGCAGCCTATAAACATTCACTTGTTTTGCGTAACATTTCAACTTGAACTTGTTTTACTTGTTGGCTAATTCAATTGTTTTTTATTAAATTAAGTGGCCGAATTGTTTATACTTTAATTTAAAACTGTCTCGTTTGATATTTAGAGATTGTGGGGCAATACATTATATGTAAGCCACTGGGAAACCTTAAATTGGCAGCTTTGTCAATGAGGATTCGTTCCAAACGGTGTCTACGCTTTGCACTGTGTAAACACGACAACCTGTTAACGAGGAGGCGAATGCTGTGTGCGAAATCATTATATCTATTCATCCTATATATTTTTTGAATATCCTATTTTGTCTATTTATTTATTCTAATCAATATATTTATTGCAAGACAACATTAGAAAGTAGCCTAACCACAAACATTTTGGTTTATGATATCTACAGCTGAATGAGTTGACCGCTTAATATTTGCTGCTGAGTGCAGGTTCATTTATCACTGTGCTGATGTTTTATTGTAAATACCTGGCTCACCATTCAGGTACACACCCTGTTGTATCCGGGTGTCCTCACCGGGAGAGGCGGGACTAACGCAGCCTTCTGTCAGTCTCTTGACACACACACAGCTTCACTGCCTCAGACGTTCATGCATTTGCTCATGAATCAGAAGAAAAACGTACGTGGATTTATTTTGTCTTTTCATGTTGTCTTTTGACCTCTCGATCCACTGAAGGGGACATACCTGTAGGTGGCCATGGATACCCTCCCATTTGGTTGGACGGTCCACGCTGGTGACCAGAAGGGAGATGACCCTGGACTTTTGAAGGAGGGGGTCATCGACAACAACACAAACACACGCGTCCAAGATCTGTTTCATGAAGATGCACAGGTATGATACGATGTAAATAAAACACAAGAGGTGAGAAATGTGCTTTGATATCTTAAATATGACCCAGATTCATGGAGATGAAGCCAATCTGAAGATTAATATAACAATGACTTTCCAATTTTTGTAAATTAAAAAATTACCGGAACCCTAAAAAACATCAGATATAGATTTACTATCATCAATGGGAATGTGAGATTAAAATGTGCAGAATACCTGAGGTGCAACTGTAGGGGACTTCTAAGTGGATGTAGTTACTGGATGGTGTCCAGTTGTGACTAGTTTTTAAAGGAGAAGTGAAGTAGTGTGGAAGTTTCCTCAGTAGTTTTATAAATGAATAACATGAGATGACTGTTTCCTCTTGCATTAAACTTAATCGTTAAACCTAGAGGTCACTCAGTAGAGTTCATAACTCTACCAAGATCCGATAAGGCCCCACTAAATTTCACTCACTAAATATTCAAAATGTTTTCATCAAGATCCCTGAATTATTCCCTGAGAAATTGGTGAGTTGTAAAAATAGAAAACAAACAAACTATCTTGCAATTTGAAAGACGGTTTTGTGCTTATCTGTCCAGTAGTTTTGTGCATAATCAAACGGACAGGGGTGAAAACATAACCTCCTTGGTGGAGATACTCAATCCTCTTTAGATCTTCCAGTGCTGTACCGGTTGTGTTCCTGTGTTTTCAGGGTTTCCAGCAGCCGAGCCAGCCGTGGTGGAGGATCAAGGTGTTCGTGTGGGAGCCGGTGCTGTTCGGCACCTGGGACGGAGTTTTCACCACCTGCATGATCAACATTTTCGGTGTGGTTTTATTCCTGCGCACTGGCTACCTGGTGGTGCGTTCACACTGCGTTCTACTCTCCATGTCTGTGCCTGTAGACAGTTATACAACCTTATCCAGTTAGACTCTCACCGTCTTTTAGAGAGAAGCAAAAAAAATATAAAGAAATGCTATATATTAAAAAGACAAAATCTGTAAGGAAAATATTTGGTGTGTCAAAACAAATGATGAAACTAACAATGATGTCCTCAGTCCGATTTTTTCCCCCTGACAGCAGATGCATCCATAGTTTTCGTCTCACTCTTTGTAAAGGTCACAGAGAAGGAATAATAACAGGAAATGAGACAGATACAATGGGACAGACATGTTTCAAAGGTCCTTGGACATCAAACAAGGGACATCAAGTTCATTGATCGCTTTTATAACCCCAAGGTCACCGGGATTTCCCGTTGTCTGTAGTTTTCCTTAACGTCAAGGCCACAACCCAAGTATGAGGAAGTAAAAAAGTTATTTTTTTCTTTTAGAGAACTTTGTAAGTTTTGAACATAGTGCAGCTTTATCTGGATTATACACATTTTTTACATTATATCTAAGTGAGTATGAAAAAACAGCTGTATTAGAAAAACAAGACAAACACTGAAACAGTAGAAACAGTAGAAACCACAGATTTACATTAACAGTAGTAAGTGCATTCATTAGTTTCAAATGGTTCTCTTTTTTTCTTCCAGGGGAACACAGGCGTGCTGCTGGGGATGCTCCTGGTTTCCTCGGTGGTGCTGGTGGCTTTAGTGACGGTGATGTCAGGGATTGGAGTTTGTGAGCACTGTGGCGTCGGGAGCGGAGGAATCTACTCCATGATCTCCACCGTCCTGGGCGGCAGGGTTGGGGGCACCATGGGCCTCCTGTATGTCTTTGGACAGGTGAGTATTTATGAAGGCTGAATATAATATTTGCTTGTGTGAAGTGTTGTGTTTTGTGATATGACTTTGGCTCCGCAGTGCTCGGCTGGAGCCATGTACATCACCGGTTTCTCTGAGTCGGTGGCTGAGCTGCTGGGTCTGCAGACTCAGTGGGCGGTGCGCGGCATGTCTGCGGCGGTGCTGCTGGCCCTGCTCGGTATCAACCTGGCCGGCGTCAAGTGGATTGTCAGAATCCAGCTGCTGCTGCTGGCCGTCCTGGCCGTCTCCACGCTGGACTTTGTGGTCGGAAGCTTCACACACCTCGACTCAGGTAGGATTTGGGCAGTAAATCCAGATATAAAGGGTTAAAAGGCAGATGGTTACTGACATTGTGGTTAAATCAGTTCTGCTGTGTTAGGCCAGTCTTCATATGAGTATTTATAAGTATATACCACGTTTAAAAATAATCTTCAAATTATTCAATGGTATAATATTACTACATCAACCGAGGAGGTTATGTTTTGATTGTTGTCTGTCTCCTTCTTACTGTCTGTCTGTCTGTCTGTTTGAAACTTACTGGAAGGTTGGGGTATGGCCATGAATTTCTCATTCTAGATGGTCTTGGCCCTTTTTTGTTTCAGGTTTGTACAGTAGTTTGTATCAGCATGACATAAGAGTTGCAGAGCCACTGAAATGGTCAGTTGACAACAATTTAGAATGTCTTACCCGCTGAGACCAGTAGGTGGTGGTGTAGTATCACTTATTTGATCAGTGCCAGCCTGTATCCTGTGCGCTCTGTACACTTTCTCATCATACTGTGTGTGGCTGTGTGTGTGTGTGCGTGCTCTTGTACAGCTATCTTTGTGAGGACCCGTTTTAATCTACAACCTATGGAGTGAGGACATTTTGGGAAAGTGAGGACACTTGTTGACCCCTCCTTTAATGGACTGTTTGGGGGTTAAGACTTGGTTTTAGGGTTGGAATTAGATTTAGGTTAGGTTAAGGGTTAGACAATTAGTTTGGATGGTTACGATTAGGGTTAGGGGCTAGGGAATGCATAATTTAGATAAGTGTCCTCACTAAAATAGATGTACACATATTTGTGTGTGTGTGTGCGCTCTTGTAAAGATATCTTTGTGAGGACCAGTTTGAGCCTAAAACCTACGTAGTGAGGACATTTCGGGAAAGTGAGGACATTATGGCAGATCCTCACTTACTGACCCACCTTTAATGGACTGTTTGGGGGATAAGACTTGTTTTTTAGGTTTAGGGTTAGAATTAGAGTTAAGATAGGGTTAGGCATTTAGTTGTTATGGTTAAGGTTAGGTTAAGGGGCTAGGAAATGCATTATGCTAATGAGTGTCCTCAGTAATATAGAAGTTCAAACGTGTGTGTGTGTGTGTGCATGTGCCATGTCTGTCTCGCTTGTCAACCTTTTAACCTGTTTGCCTACAGTAAAAACAAATATTTCCCCTCAGTTTCTGTTCCCTGATTTTCCGATGTGCTGGTTTAAGCAGGTCCAAAACTGGCATTGTGTTTTCTTAAGTTTTTTTTTGTCTGTCTTTCTTCTTTTATTTTTTTGTGGTGAAAAAATGTTGCTCTTTTTAAGTATCTTGTATTCTTTTGCCGGCTTCAGGAAGTCCTTCCCTACATTTCCTGTTCTCACTGATTATCAACGTCCTGTCCAGTGGGACGACAAAAGTGTTTCACGAGTCGAGCCAGTAGTTTTGTGAATAAAGCTAGAACACACAATTTTACTCTATATTACGCAATAATAGTAAGAGAAAACACACTGCACACAATATAAAATAGGCTTAGATGGGTTTCATACCACCTGTCCTATACTGGTTATTGTGGTTGATTCTTG
Source organism: Pleuronectes platessa (assembly GCF_947347685.1). Taxonomy (NCBI): domain Eukaryota; kingdom Metazoa; phylum Chordata; class Actinopteri; order Pleuronectiformes; family Pleuronectidae; genus Pleuronectes; species Pleuronectes platessa. The sequence goes on from NC_070639.1 coordinate 14,761,960, forward strand.
CATGATCCAGCACAGCTTTAGTATAGTTACCTCTGTGCCACTTACAGCACCAGTTGGTAGAGTAAAGTTTGCCCTTGCTGAAGAACTGTGGGAGAACCGGGCGTGTAATGCCTTCTCCAGATTTTTCCAATTAAGAGCTGCTGTGTGTTTTGCGGTGACCTCATGGTTGGCAGTGGACCAGCAGGTCCCCGAGCTAGCTGAACCAGCTCAGATTAGCCTGCGCTCGCTGGACACCGAGGCACATCCTGAAGGATGAAGAGCCGCTGCCAAGACCGTGTGATAGTTTGATAACATGTCCCCTCTGTAAACACTTGGTGAGAATATCATCATGACAGGTTTCAGATACCATTGTACATCATTACCATTGCTAAGGCCTCTCTTGTCGGCAAAATGGTGCACAACATCAAAATTTAAATGGCATATTGGCTCATCCATATTCTCAGGAAATATTGGCATTTTAAGAAAGGCTGGTCATTGGCTTGTCAATATTTTATACCTCATGATCAAAGGCTCATATTTTGAACTGAATGGTAGAAAATAAAATTTAGGATTAATTAGAAATATTCAGAAATATATGATATAATTATTGAAAAATATTTGCCAGAATAGTCAATACAGAAAAATATCTAATAATCTAATTATATTTTCAAGGCAAAATGCATTATTCTGTTTATGTTGACTTTTGTTTGCGTTATCATCCAAGGTCTCAATGAGATGACCTTTCAAACTCTGATGCTGTTTCAGTCAGTTAGTTTATATATATATATATATATATATATATATATATATATATAACTTACTTATATGAACTCTCACTTTCAGACTGACCTGGGTTCCTCATTTCTTCAGGCATTAGGATCTGCTAAGTGGCTTATAATGACAAGTCCTTCCTGCAAAACTCTGACAGGTGGAGTAAGATCTGGTTACTGAACGGCTCCAACACCTAGAACAGCTCAGAATAGCGTTTTATCTTCCCATGTGGGAATCAGGAGGAGTTTTCATTCTTTCAATTGGAGAGTAGTAAATAATTTAGTCTGGTCAGTAATGCTGCCAAGGTATTGTCTCTGCAACTAAACAATTCAAGTCCAAGCCGCTCTGATTGTGGTGCTTAGATGAAATACAATCTGACACAGATTACTCTGTCCCAATACTTGGAACGTATTCCCTATACAACAGGAAGCCATAATGTTCTTCTCGGGTCTAGAGTTTAGGGTGTTAGCCAGACTCACCCACATTTTTGGAAAATGAGGAGAGGAGGCCGGAACTGAGATCTGAGATCTGAGGCTGTGGCCGCGACTCCAGGGACCGCCACACTTTACTCTGTGATTCTACGGTAATATATGGTTCTCAATCATCCAAGCGGGACGCGCCCCACCTCTGCAACATCACAGCCGGCCCTGCTCCCCATGCACAGCAGTTTATAGTCATTGGTGTCGGAGAGTAAGAGGTCAGTGAGTCAGGGAGAGAGGCCTCAGATGCTCATGTAAGCTGACTACACATTCCAGTCGGTATCAGAGGAATGCTGAGCTCAGAGAGGAGCCCCACTCCGCCTGTGCACTTGCTGTTCAACATACACACTGAAATGTGGGTGCTGTGGTCTGTAGATGGTTTTTAAAGCTGGGTTAGCAGCTCTGTGAGGACGTCAGGAGATTCTTTGAGCTAAACGCTAACATCAACATCCTACATGCTCTCAATGACTATGCTAAAATGCTGATGCGGGATTACAACGGTCACCGTCTTAGTTTAGAATGTTAGCATGCTAAAATGAGCCAATTGGCACCAGCAATGTAATACAGCTGATAATCATGAGAATACCAATTGAAGAAAAAAATGAGAGTCAGTAAATTAGAATGAAATTAAATTAATTGTGACCAGGAGGACTAGAGTTTTTAAGCTTAACTCATTGGAGTCAGTGCTTGAGATGTACGGGAGACTTCCTCTTGGTGCCTCAACACTTGTGGTGATGAGGAAAGGAGCAGGAAGGTGCTATTTCTCATGAAGGCCTCTGATTGGACAGTTGAATTGGATTTAAGTGTCCATTGAGATGGCGTAGGGGCAGAGGAGAGTCACTAATTAATCATGGTACTGAACCGACAGCTGATGACAGGAGGGAGAGAGAAGATTTTAAACGCAAATCACAGGTGATTGGCTCAAGACGAGCCTGTCAGGTTGTGGTAGAAGAAAGAATGATCCTGTGGAGCAAAGATAAGGCGGAATCTGTGCATGTGACTTTGGAGAGATGTAAAGTAGCGTCATCCAATTCATCTTTGTTATCTTAAATCTTTATGCGGGCCATACTACAAATAAGAGCTTGGTACTGGAGGTGTGAGTTCCCACATAAAACGGAAAACACAACTTCAAAGGCATTTCGTAGCTTTGTCCACAGCTCTTGAGATCAAGTGCTGAAAACTCTGACAGTATTTTCTAAACATTGAATTTGTGTTCATAGAAACACATTTTCCTCATAAAAATGTGAACGCCCTCAACTGCAGAGAGTTGTTGGATGTTGGAGCATGATGTTCTAATATGGGTGGAGAGCCTGTGGTGCAGACATGGACACTGACCGGCGTGGAGTTGTTAGATTGTGATTGTTTGCACAGAGGGCAGTCGCATCGGGTCCCAGAGTGAACAAGAGTTTGGGCTCCCAGTCCCGTTTGATGTCGAGTTTTTGTAGCCTCCTTTAAATTCCTACCCTGGAAATGATGTGCACGAGGAATAACTAATATAACCAAGCTTTTTCTAGGTTTGGTCTTTTGACTAACACAAAAGAGAAAGGGGGGGGGAAAACTGCATGGTCTCCCTCCCTCTCTTGGTCTCACTCTCTGTCTCCCTCTCTCGCTCGCTCTCATTCTTTTCTGCAAAACTTGGAAGCTGTTGAGCTTCTGAAAAGGGCGGCGACTTCCTTTTGGATAAACATGTCATTAATCTGACAGAACACATTCTTTCCCATCGCAAGATAACCGTGGGGGAAATGTCCGGTGTTGTAACACAGGCGGGCCCTTCAGCCTGCACGCTTTAAATGGCCCCCATCAGTGCAGAACAATCTCCCTCACTCAACCACCAAACTGACTTAGACTCAACAACCCGCACTCATCTTTTATACTGCATATTTTTAAAGTGAATTTCTACCTTTTGTTGTCATTTGTTTGATCGAAATGCACACGATTTAATCTCATGGTCTGGACATGTGATCCTACAACTTGTTTAGTGTGTTTAAATTGCTGGGAATGCAGATCTATCCAAATAGGTTCCTTATAGTTATAAACTCCAGCTTCCCTTTCTGATGTACTGATGGTTAAGCCTCTGTGTCTCTACACTTTGCAGACATGATGGTATACTTTCCAAACCTATAGTTTCTGGTATCTTACAGGTCTTTAATAAGGAAAATCCCCTGGTGCAGTAATAATGTGTTCACATTTCCCGTTTTTCTCACTGTCTCAAGGAAGTGCAGTGTAAAAAAAAAACATCACTATTAAGCATCCTGGACAAAAAATTATGACAGAATAGAAAGAAAATGAAAACACCACTGCTGTAAGCAGCTGATTACATTACATCATGCTTTAGCTGGAGGGAGAAATAGAGGCATTAGTCTGGCGCTACAGTCATTGGGGAAAAGGGCTGATTTAAAAGTTGATTATCACATAGGAAACTGGAACAGCCCAAGGCCCAATGGCCCCTTAGGAAAAACCTGACTTAAATTCACTAGATCCAGATTTTTATTTGAATCTGCAACAAATTGCAGTCCCCTAAACATGTCTCTTTTTTTATTAAGATCCATGAATTATCCTCTGAGTTATCAAGTCAAATGTTGAAAAGTGACTATAACAAATACAGTGAAAAAAAAAGCATTACTGGATCCACCCCCTGATCAAGATCTGCAGCAAAAGGTATTGAGTTCTTTGGTGGGTCATGCTCCGCCCCTCCACAAACTTTTATGGAAATGGATTGAGTAGTTTTCTGTGTAATCCTACAAAAAAACAAACATAGCAGACGATAACATAATGTTCTGGGCGAAGGTGCTCTTCAAATATTGTTTATACCTTCTGCAATTTATACATAATGTGATTTTTTTCAACAGTTCATTTTATACTTATATCTGCAGTTGACACGTTTATACTCACCTTGTCCCGACCTAAGGTTCAGTGCTGATTTTCATTGTTTGCTGCTTCCTCTTCTTTCAGAGCATGGTTTCATTGGTTATTCAGCCGAGCTGCTCAGCAGCAACACAAAGCCTGATTACACTCCTGGAGAAAACTTCTTCACAGTATTCGGGGTCTTCTTCCCTGCTGCTACAGGTGATTAGACCCCCACCGTCGCCTTTTATTGTTAGAAAACATGTGCAGTTAACTCTCCCATTCTTGCAGCTATATGGAATATTAAAAAATCCTTTTGTATTGTAAGGTATTTTGTGTACATTTCTGTGGTTTTTCTTCACCCGTGTGTATACGTGTGTGTATGTGTGTTCGTAGGGGTAATGGCAGGCTTCAACATGAGCTCAGACCTTCAGCGGCCAGAACACAACATCCCTGTGGGAACGCTGGCAGCTCTCTTCACCTCGTATGACAACAGCCCAAACACACTCCCAAACAAACGTATACAACACAGCGATATTGTCAAAAGACGAAAACACCACAGTGAAATAGTACACAATGAATTATATAAGTCTACAACTACAGTAAAGGTGCACAGACTGACCCAGGTACACAAATTCTAGAAAACCACCAGAAACTGATTATTTCATAGTTCTTTAACTACATTGTATGAGGATCCATCTTAAAATTAGTGTTATCTTATAATAAAGACGGCCTTTTCTATTTTCTCCAGAGAGAATAAACATCCCACATTCCCAGCATGACTCTATCTGTCACTTTTAGAGCTCTGATGACACAATTTTCCTATTAATAGTGAGAAAGGAGCCGTTGTTAATAGTTCTGCGTGGTGTACTGTTGGTGACCCACAGGTGGTTCCTGTATCTGGTCTTTGCCTTCCTCCTGGGGGCCATCTGCACCAGAGAAGCTCTGCGCTATGACTTCTTGATCGCAGAAAAGGTAAACTCCTCTCTTTGTTTCCATCCTGCCCTGTGAGAGAGGCCTTCTGTCGCAGCAGGGTTGAAAGACTGTATATATTTTCTTAAATGGTTCAGATTTAAGAACCTTTGACCCTATTTTTTTCCCTCAAGTGGACATTTTCATGTTTAAGCTAGGCAGATGTTTGGTCTGCTCATCGTGAAACATTTTTCTGCTGAATTGTTTTTGTAAGTATTCAACAGAATTTGTGTAATTTATTTAATTTACTTATTACCCTGGACCGATTACCATGACCACAGTTCCCAGACCTTTTCCCACACATGCAAATAGTGCCAGAGGGCGACCTACAGCCATGCAGCAGACATCACTTTGAATTTACATAAATTAATTAGATATTCTAAGAGAACAGGAAGCATCCGATACAGTTTTAATCCAATGCAAACATGATCACATCACATGATACAACCTGCTCATTTGTGACTTTGAAACGACATGCTGATCATGCAACTTTTTTTGAATCACATTAGCTTGAACATTTAAAGAGATGAAGAGCTGTCGCTTTCTGATTGGGTTGCATTCACATACATTTATTGTGTCTATTTCACTGATCACACATTGGCTGTTTTCTCGCAATTATGATTTATTATGGAGACATTTCAGAAATTCTCAAAAGCTTAGCCTCTTTCAAATTTTTATTTTGAATGAATCTATTGTTTTGACATGTAATGCTCAGCTCAAACTATCCAAAGGCAAAAATAAAACTAGACTGACTCAGTATCTCATATATAAGCCAAGGGCCCAACAGTCTCACATTTAAATTCTCTAGATGCAGATTTTTACTTGGATCCGCAACAAACTGCACACACTCATAAGTAATAAATGAAAATGTTTATAAGCGCAACATCTCAAAGTAAAAAGAAAAAACATCTGGATCCGCCTCCTGATCCGGATCTGTACCAAAGTGTCAATGGTTCTTCCCCGAGCAATTCTGCATCATTTCACCAGGTCTTGCTGTAATTGGTCTCGTAGTTTTTTGCGTAATCCAGCTAAATAACAGACAAATAATCAAAAGCAGATGAACACATAAGCCCCTTGCTGGAGGTAATAACTGACTGGAAGATACAGCTAATGTAACATAAAGACGGAAAATAGCATTTACACAGGTTTAACGTGGGATCTATGAATTTCAGCAACAATGGAGCATGTGTCCGGCTCCATATGGACAACTGATGTGAGGAGGACAGGGTCGATTTACATAGAGCAGAGCTTAGTTCATAGGGACAAACACAGGAAGTCTTTATGAAAGTGGGAGGAAATGATTGAGCTGTGATTCTGATGACCAATCAATGATGTTTCGGATGCTGCTGAGTCATCTCACAGTTTGTGTTCTAGTCGATGTCCATCAGCCAGATATGAGGCAGAAATTGTTTTTGAATGAGCTCAGTTGGTGGCGGACTACTTCTCACCATATAACAGTTTAAAACAGCAAGACTGAGATGAATATATTATCCAAACTAACCCATTACACTCGCTCTATAATGAAAACACAATCTTTGGCTCTAACTGTCAGTGCTCGGCTCTCATTGTTTTCGTAAGGAGCTGGCTGCAGCGGAACTGAACTGGGTGTAGCTGTTGTGCGCTCCCGACCCCACCCCATCCTCTTCCACCCCTCTGTTTGTTTTCCTTCTTCCTCCAGGTCTCCTTGGTGGGTTTCCTCTTTCTGCTGGGCCTCTACATCTCCTCCCTGGCTTCCTGCATGGGCGGCCTGTACGGTGCACCCAGGATCCTGCAGTGCATCGCCCAGGAGAGGGTGATCCCGGCTCTGGCTTGTCTGGGAAAAGGGGTGGGTGGATGGATGGATGGATGGATGGATGGAGCCACAAGGGGAGGGATGACTGGATTCACATTGACAGCTTGCTGAAAAATATTGGCTTTAGACTCCAGTGTAGATTGTTCAGTGAGTGAATGTGTCTAAGAGTGAGTGCACAGTAGTTACCTGCTGCTAACCAAGTTTAAACTGTCAAACTAACATATTTATCTGATGACCTGGTTTGGATTGAGTTGATGATCACAGTTAGTAGAACTTGATTAAAACCCAGTTCTGCTAAATTCATCTTTTTGGCATTTTACGGCCTCAGACACAAATCCCATCAGAACTTGTAACCTGGAGTGAGTTAGAGAAGGATAATTTAATTTTATGTTTGGAAATAATGTTTTTCCTAAACCTTAGTGTCAGATAAACACGTTGATGTATTTTTAATGCCTCTGTGTGCAGTCATCTGAGTGAGATTACTCAGCTTTTTTCGCAATTTATTCAGTTTCCACAGTTTTAGACTTTATTGCCGTTTGCAAAAACATGAGAACCATGCAAGTTTTGTGCAGTTCTCCAGTTTGGTTTTAAAACTAAATGTAACCATTTAAAAGCAGTAGGAAAAGCTTGTACACTTTTTAAAGTATATATATCAAGTTAATTTATTCACCTTTGAAGTAGTTTGACAAAATAATTCCAAATTAAGTTCCGCTTTTTTTTGTCTCCAAGCCAGCGACAGCTCTCAGGTCGACTGTCCCGTTCTTGTGAACACGATATCTTAAGAAAGCCTCGAAGGAAATGTTCAAATTAGTTTTTGTACAAATGTTCATTTGGACTCAAGGATGACCTGAGTATAATTTGGTGGTGAAAGGTCATAGTCACCTAGCAAAGCACATTTATGGTCTTGTGAACGCAACATCTCAGGAGCACCTTGAGGGACATTCTTCACACTTGGAACAGACATTCACTTTAGCTCAAAGATTAACTGATTACAATGAAAGGTCAAAGGTCACTGTGGCCTCACAAAACATGTTTTTGGCCTCTTGAACACGATGTCTCAAGTCAGCCCTTAGGAATTTCTTTTCATTTTAACCAGTTGTCACTTTGACTCAAATATGCACTGATTAGAATTCAGTGGACAAAGGTCACAATGACCTGGAAAAAAATGTATGTGGACTAAAACTGCATTGGTTCACAGAGTCATACAACCACAAGGCAGTATTTTTGGTTGGACCTTTTTTTTTAACTGTATCGTATTAACCCTTCACTTTACTGATCACAGACATTCATAAATAGAATGATCTCAGTATTCACTGTGCCTTCCAACTACAACCTCATAAAAAGGGGGAATGTCTGTTTTTTTTCTAGCTCAGACAAACAATCCCGGGAACTGAACAACTTCTTTAAATGTTTTTTCATTACCTGAATCCTTATTATTATAATATTAACAGTAATGTTGTCCCTGATTAAGAGTACCTGGCATTTTGTTTGTAAAAAGTGTACTAAAGATGAATGTACAGGGCGTTGTGATGGCTGGACTCAAAAGGAAGCAGTGACACGACTACCTAATTATAATGTGAGGGCTGTTCTGTAGAAGGGAGTTCAGTGGACTGACTGCATTACAGCCCAGACTTACGACTCACTCCTGCTACACACACATTGTCACGTTGTCGCTCTGACCTCGTCCACCCCAGTTTTCCTCAGACTACCCTGGGACAGCAGCAGCGCCTGACCTCTCTCAGCGGGCTGGAATGAGGCTCTAGACATCTTGGGCCAAATCAAAGCATCAGAACAAACGCAGGAAGGGCGACGGGCAGGGCTCCGCTCCGCTGTGTGCTCTGGAGGGCTGCCAGGCACACTGCTGTGCTCCTTAAACTGTACGACAGGACCTGGGAAGTGAAAGCAAAATGCTTATCAAACCACATGCACTGCAGAGAGTACAGAAAGAAAGCACTTGATTTTTGTATTTTGAGGCCAACTCAAACTCAAGAAAAGATTTGAAGAAAAGTGCCTGCAGTTCTGCCAACCTTTTTTTTGGAATTCTAATCATATATCTTTTATAATTCTAGACAAAAACAAACATTTTGAGCTAAAATATAACAATTTCAAGTAGTAACTATTCTTGTGTTGCTGCTCAACATAGTCAGGTGTTTACCAATTTACCATTTAACCAGTGTATATCAAATACAATCTTCTTTTAGATTTTTTGTGTGAAATGAACATATATAAATTTACAAATACAGATTATCTTCTGGATACTCAGTAGTCACTTGGTAGACCTGCAGTCTTGGTGAAAAGCCAGAGAATTCCTCTGTAGACCCCGTTGCATGACCTCCACTCTAAACAAAACTTTTGTTATTTTGTGTCTTGCCATCCTCCATTAACTACTAAGGGTAACTTCACAAATTAAACTAAATAATGTTAGTGGAAGCACATTATTTCTAAGTTAAAAAGCTAACAAAGGCATTAAATATGTTTTAGTGACTTTAATAAATCCTAGTAACCCAAACAATCTCAAGTTTTTGTTTTACAGTGTAAAACAAGATTTCACTTTTGACAAAGGAATTTTAGTCGAATTGTTTTTGTTCTGTTACTTGAACCCGTGTTTCACAAATGATATCAGATGTTTAGATCATCAGATTCAGTTAATTCAACGGTTTTTTCTCCTTGGACATTAAACCCTCCTGAAGTCAAACTCAAATAACCTTTTATTGTGGAGAATTGTCTAATAGAAAGATAAGCATCATTTCTGAAGTGGGACTGACTTTCTCATGGGCCTTGCAGATGTCCAGTGTCAGGTTAGCCTGTGAGTAATGACTGAACGTGGCTCCTGACCAACCACAGGCCACATGAAGTCATGAGAAGATTTTGTGGAATGGTTTATTTAGTTGTGGTAACAGAAACATGAACTTGTAGTTTGATAGTTGTTTACGAAGATCTTAGTCATACTGACAGTATATAAAATGCACTATATTTACAGTATATATGTTTGTATAAGACATGGTATAGTCATAAGTAAACATTCTAGTTATTTCTAATGAATCCAAATATCATTGAGAGGAAAAAAATGATCTCTAAATATAAATATTAACTTTCTTCTGGTTTGGTTTTATTTGATTAAGATGGTCAAAGGTCACAGTGACCTCAAACATGAGACTGGCATAAAACCACCATATTTTTCTTGTGTGGTGCAGCTGTCACTAACCTTACTGTCTGGATCTCTCGCAGAAAGGCCCAAACAAGACCCCGGTGGCTGCCATCTGTCTGACCAGCTTGCTCACCATGGCCTTCATTTTCATTGGCCAGGTCAACGTGCTCGCTCCCATCGTCACCATCAACTTCATGCTCACCTACAGCTTCATCGACTACTCTTACTTCAGCGTGGCCATGACCTTCCGGCTGCAGAGCAAAGAGAAAAGGGACGCCCTCACCCTGGCCAGGAGAAACCAGCGCAGGTCTGCCAAACAGAGCTCCAGGCCGCTTCTTGAAAATCCCCTCCCCAACTATGGGAGCGGAGGCGAGAGTCCGCAGAGCAAAGGCACTTTATCGGAGTTCACCAAGGACATGGATCAGATGTTTCCCCCTGTCTCAAATGTTGACCCAGTGGCTGAGAAGTCCTTTTCTTTGCAAGAGTTGAGCAGCCGGGGAAAGGGCGGAAAGGCTACTGCTAAACAGACGCTGATGGACAGCTTTGGTTATGACCTGAACAGAAACATGTTCTCAGAAGAAGAGAAAGGAGAGGAAACGGGTTCAGCTCCGCCATACGAGGAAGCTGAGGAGCAGCCTGGAAGCGGTGAGCCCACAGCTGGAGAAGAAGAGTCGCAGGTCAAAAACTGTACAAAGCCGGATTTAGGTGCCGACCATCACAACCACAACACAGGTGATTGGCTATTCCACTGAAACTTTAGACAACTGTTAGGACCTGCTTTTCATGACCCCCTCATGTTATTTAACATGTTCAGGTGCTGAAGGTAAAGCAGAACAACAGAGCTTCGAAATCAAGGCCTTGCAGGATTCAGTCTACGCAAAGTTCAGCAACCACTGGGTTGCTCTCATCGGGGTTTGTTGCTTATTTCTCTTTGTCCTCATGGAATTATTACTGATAGTTGCAGAACTCAATGATCTACTTTAATATATCATTTGTTTTCCTTTCAGGCTTTGAGCTCTTTAGTGATCATGTTTGTTATCCAGTGGGTTTATGCCTTGGCAAACATAGTCGTGGCCTTGCTGCTCTACTTCTACATCGGGAAAACAAGCCCTGGACTTCCCATAGGTGATTGTTTCACTTCATTTTCAGTCATCGCTTAACCCAATAGTTTCTATTGATGCTGGTAAAAACAAATTGCTGTTTTTGTTGCATGGGCGAGCATATTAAGAAAACATAACTTCCTTGACGAAGTTAAAAATCCATGATAGTAAATAATTGTATGTGCTGCTTTATAGTGTTTCTTGCTTTGATTTTCATAGAGGAATTTTAACTTAACTTGAGGATTTATAATTGTAGGTGTAGCCTACAAGTAATGTCTTACATAACCTGGAACAAGATTCCTGTCTTAATATTGTTAGTCGAGCATTTAGTCTAAGTTGTCTATATGTCCAGCAAATTAATTAACAAATTTACAATTGATTTATATAGATTTGATGCCTGTGCTCCGTGGTTATTTGACCTGGTAACGTTATCTCACACATTGCTGGGAGTTTCACTTGCGGCCTCTTTGCCTGGAAGGCTGACAGCTGTTGTGGCTTAGAGGATTTCTGGGATAGCTGGATGGGACACTCTGCATCTGACTCGCCACAGTACAGTGTGCCAAGAGCCGTGAGTCGCACAGGTGGTCGATGAGATGCTGTGTGTGTGTGTGTCACACTCTCTGTTACTGTTACTCTTGCACTTTCTGTGCTATGTTACAGCTTTAGAGATTTACACACCAAGCAAGGTCTCAAAATGTAAATTCAAACTTAAAAAAGTATTATCTTTATTCTTATTACCTCTGTCATTGCTGCTTGTCGGTCTTTGAGACAGAAACTTGGTGGAAGGGTTGGCTACATGCCAAGGAAGAACCCATTCACTTTTGGTGTGAGATATGACCAAAGGGGCAGATCCAGGATTAACGATAACGAGGGAATTTCTCGACATCTTTGTGAATCTCTCAAGAAATAATGCAAAATACTTTGAAAATGTATAAATAGCAGATTGCAGATATTGCTGTGTTCTATCAGCCTCGGCAGACGTACGAACTCTCTGACTAACCTTCTAGTTATACAGTTGTCTTCTGCAGCTACAATTTGAATTAACTTGTTGAGCTCATTTGTATATGGGGCGAAACATCTAATAAATGTCATGTATTTGCAGGTATTGCAGCTCGATTCAGCTTTTTCACGTGGCTCAAATCAACACTGAGTAGTATTTGCAGGTATCGTGTGCTCCTATTTATCTGTTCAGATCATTGCTTTTTTATTGGTTCCTCTATTACAAGGTCATAAAACATTTCATGAGGAATTCTGCTTGTAATATCTTTTCATCAATATGCTATTTTCCATCCCAACCTGACCGTTTTTCTCTGCACTGGTTCCGTCTCCTCCAGGGGAAAAGGATCTCCCCGGGATGAGGTCATAGTGACGCCCTCCCTGTCCGGGGTCGGGCTGAAAACCAGGCAGCTGACGGAGGAGAATGCTGACTTTGCCTCTCGCCACCGCTACCACCAATCCTCATTCATCGTGACAGACAAGATGGTGCAACCGCCATCACTCCGCTGACTGAACCAGACACTGCTCCTGGTGCATGTCGTACAGCTGACAGCCCGAACCCACATGTTCTGCCTCAAACTGTGTCTCATGTTGTGCCACAATCGCTCTCCCAGTGACATTTAATGGCACCACGCTGAGGAACTCTGAACTGTTTCCAGAGTTACAGGGTGTGTTTGTGCAAGAGAACGAGAGAGATGTCTGAAAAAGTGGACGTAGCTGGAGTTTGTCGCTTTTTTTTCTTCCAAAATATTTTGTCTTAATATACTTTAATTTGATCAATTTTTACTGATAAATCACAATCGGTGATTGTCAGATTATTCTATTGCTGGGCCACTTCCAGGACGTCCAGCCAGCACGGTGCTGATAAGGAAAAAATCATTATCCTTTGTACATACGACACATAAAGGTTTAATAAAAAGTCTCCAGTGAATAATTGTTTTGGTGAGGTTGTTATTGTGCTTTTCTTTGTAAAATTGCAGGGTTAGGGTTATGGTTATATGGCGCTATGAGCTCTTCAAGGTATGATGGTGCCATATTATTAAGGGCCTTGTAGGCGAGAAGGAGAATTTCAAATTGTACTCTAAATTTAACAGGAAGCCAGTGCAGTGAGAATATGCTGAGGACCAAAGACCTTTCTTAATTCTAGGAATAGCGATATTCGAAAATGACCTGAGCAAAAGGTCTTTTTAGTGGCTGTTGTGGAACTTTTGTTAAAATCATAAGAGCTCGAGAACAGCAAATAAGAGAAATGTGTGCCAAAAAAACAGACAAAGAAGAAGATAACACAGTTTTCAGACAATATCAGTGCCAAAGAGTGTGAGTGAGATGGCGGTAATGCACCTTCACATTGGTCTCCACCCGCCAATGAACCAAACTAAGAAGTATTTTCTTACTCTCCTATCATAGTATTTGTTTGTAAAGGCCGAAATAACAACAATGAGCCACATTGAGAAAAACTGTCAAATACAAGCAATGCAGACATAAAAAATAATAGAAAAAAACAATAACGTTTTATCTTTTCCCTTAAATGAAGCATTGAATTTTGACTTCTTGGGGCGTAGGAATACAAGTGTGTGTTACTGTATGTGAGTGTGTCTCTGTGTGTATATGTGTGTTTATGTTTGAGTGTGAGTGTGTGAGAGAGTTTGTGTGAGTGTGTGGAGTGTGAGAGAGTGTGTGCAGCAGCAGCAGGAGGGGGAGGAGCCCGGGCTCCTCCGCCGTGATAACAGGCTGCTGCCTCGGCTCTTATCTCCCGCTCCCCGCGCTGTCCGCCTCCGAGCACCAGCTCCTCTCCTCCGGACCTCCACAAGGATTTATTTTCATTCTCAGCGAACTTCACCAAAAGCCGACCCGCTCCTCTCATGCTGTCCCCGGGAGACCACCCCGGCATTCACTCGACTTCGCGGATACTATCGGCGACTGTGTTGCGGTCTTGAGAATCATGGAAACGTGGTTCTTGAATCACGTCCTCGGGCTGTCTCTGTCGCTGCTGCTGCTGGGTCTGCCGCGGCCCCTCGGGGCAGGGACCCCCGCCAGCAACAGCTCGGATCCCGGATCGTATCACTCAACCTCGGCGGATGAACTGAGCAGCGTGTTAAACAACGCGACTTCAAGTGCATACTCCAGCGAAAGTTTATCCCCATCACAGAGGAACCTGCTCACACATACCAAGGCTGCTGCGGCTGCTGCGGGGGGAAACTTCGGTAAGACACCGGGCACTGAGGCCTGCTGCGGCAAGTGCACCCTCATGGTGTTAGTCCACTGACTTTATATTAACACTCCACTGTCCTTAACTTTATAATAACACTCCACTGTCCTAAACTTTATATTAACACTCCACTGTCCTAAACTTTATATTAACACTCCACTGTCCTTAACTTTATATTAACACTCCACTGTCCTTAACTTTATATTACACTCCACTGTCCTTAACTTTATATTAACACTCCACTGTCCTTAACTTTATATTACACTCCACTGTCCTAAACATTATATTAACACTCCCCTGTCCTAAGCTTTATATTAACACTCCACTGTCCTAAACTTTATATTAACACTCCACTGTCCTTAACTTTATATTACACTCCACTGTCCTAAACATTATATAAACATACCACTGTCCTACACTTTATATTAACACTCCACTGTCCTAAACATTATATTAACACTCCACTGTCCTTAACTTTATATTAACACTCCACTGTCCTTAACTTTATATTAACACTCCACTGTCCTACACTTTATATTAACACTCCACTGTCCTAAACATTATATTAACACTCCACTGTCCTAAACATTATATTAACACTCCACTGTCCTAAACATTATATTAACACTCCACTGTCCTTAACATTATATTACACTCCACTGTCCTAAACATTATATTAACACTCCACTGTCCTTAACTTTATATTAACACTCTACTGTCCTTAACTTTATATAAACACTCCAGTGTCCTAAACTTTATATTAACACTCCACTGTCCTAAACTTTATATTAACACTCCACTGTCCTAAACTTTATATTAACACTCCACTGTCCTAAACTTTAAATTAACTCTCCACTGTCCTTGACTTTATATTACACTCCACTGTCCTAAACATTATATAAACATACCACTGTCCTAAACTTTATATTAACACTCCACTGTCCTTAACATTATATTAACACTCCACTGTCCTTAACATTATATTAACAATACACTGTCCTAAATGTTATATTAACAATCCACTGTCCTTAACTTTATATTAACACTCCACTGTCCTTAACATTATATTAACAATACACTGTCCTAAATGTTATATTAACAATCCACTGTCCTAAATGTTATATTAACAATCCATTGTCCTAGACTTTATATAAACAAATCCATGTCTTGAACTTTCTATAAACAGTCCCTTCTTTACCTTTATATCAACACTCTCTAGTCTTGACCTCCTGTCCCACATGAGAATGGCTGGGTCATATATTCACTTTCACTCTCACCACATTAACATGAGCTTCAGCACTAAGAACAATAACGTTAAATGATGATAACAGGTGGAGCTGTGAAATAAATCAAGTAATCAATCAATAATCATTGCAATGTAATTTCCATAGCAATAAAACAAAGGTTAAATAATAATCATGATTCATCCCTTAACATATAATGGATATCGCTCAGATTTGTAACCCACGACCTTTACTCAGGAGCAAAAACTAGTCTTTAAACTTTAAAAGACATAATAATGTGACATATAAGGTAATAATGACTGTAATCGACCACAATGTTCAGCCCTATTGTGTCAACATTGAGAGTGAAGTCACTGCTTGTATCCACAGTGAAAATGATACATCCTGTTGTTGACTACTTCAATTATTAGAATAAGTGAATTGAAAATCAAGTCTGCATTTTCAGCTGATAGGGAACCGTTCAATGCAACAGGTGTATAGTTTTTTGTCTTGTTTGTCTCTCTGTTTGCTGCAACCTACCATTATTCCCATTAGAGATTCAATCTTTTAATATTATACATTTTTTTCGTATTTCTGCTTTAAAATTTCTGAAATAAGGAAATTTGTATGACTTTAATCACAATACGACAGGGAGCGATGCGATCATGGATAGATGGATTTGTTATTATTATTTCTGTGCATTTACAAATGTTCCTTGTGTAATTGTTTCACTTCTATTTGAGGGGAAAAAATGTGTTAAGGCTCTTACTGTATGTTTAGGTCAGTGGTTCTGGTAAAGAGGAGGGTAAATCCACCTTAAAGGGATAGTTCACCAAAAAAAGAAAATTCCCTTATCATCTACTCACCACTGTGTCGATGGAGGGGTCGGTGAAGTGTTTGACATTTGAACCCCAGCTCATGCAGATGTTGATAAGGTGTATAGAAACCTGCATGGATCATTCCAACCTCTGCTCTTTGAACACAGCATGGTTAGGTTTGCTTACAATGTGCAGTATGCAGGACGGCAGAGTTCAGTACAGTCCACCAATAAGCTCAGTTCAGCTAAAAACCACAATGTTTTCCTTTTATAATAATACATATAAACTGAAGATGCTCCTAAAGAATGACAAGTGGAAATAAATCACTTAAATCACTCAGCTTTTACCCCAGTCCAGCTTTCCTGCCGGGATCCAGTCTTTTGTTTCACTAACTGAGCTGTGAATCAACATTAGATACTTGACAATAGTAAAAATCCTCATCTAAAATCTCCTATTTGGCCTTTTGTAAATAAAACATTAAATATTCACAACACTGCTACCTCCTTCAATCAGCTGTTTCCATTACTGTGTTGGAACATACTGCATATACCTACAATGCCAAGCCACAGTGTTTATTAAGTATGACAGATGTGGAAAAAATCCTCACAGTGGCAACTGTGTTAAGAGTTGAGAGCTGAGCGATAAACAGCAGAGAATCTGGGAGTGTCCTTCACTCGTTGCCAACACCACGTTCCAGTCTGAGTTCTGCTGGATCCAAAGAGAGAACATGAAATAATGAGAGAGACACATGCGGAGGAAGTGAGAGAAAACGATCGAGTCTGGTGGCCCAGTTCTCCCTACAACACTCCCAGTAGATGAGCTGTTGTGACACTTGAACTCCATCCCTTCAATGGTATTGGATGGTGGCTGCTGGTCACTATGTGGTGGATGTCAGGAGTTGTCAGGCTCCCACTGCTGTTGCTCCAGTCCTGGGGATCGGACACATAGAGTGCTGTCACACAGCACATCATCAGGGGTGTGCTTAGAAAAGGCTTTAGGTCAGAGAGAGACCACTCATCTTTGTTATAACTAAGTTATATCTTTATGTCAACAACGGATCCTATGCCCCTCCATTGGATCTTTGAGGGCCAATGCCGATGCTGATATTTAAGTTAGTAGAGGCTTGATATTTACAGTGTGGCCATAAAAATATAAATAACTATAAATACAACCAATTATAAATAAATGTTTAATCAAGAAAATAAACTGAATTCTTTCAAATATAATTTTAATATAAATGCACACCATTCTCCATTGTTGACATTTACTCTCCAAAATATGTATATATTGCTCTGCAATGCATAATAATTATCATCCAACTCAGTAGTTCTCCTTAGCAACGCAAAGTTTTCGGCGTCTTTCAGCAAACAGATGTTAGGTTTATTTTGTATTTTCATTGAACTTTTTTAATTTACTAAAACTTTGACAGTATTTAGACAAAATTATAAATTTGCCACGAAACAAAGATTTTGTGGAGACCAAAATAGAGCTAACGGGGGGTAAATATTGGGATTCAATCTTGTCATACGCACATAATGTCTACATGAAAGGCTAATGCTAGCTTGTGTTCACTGGATGTGTATATAGTGAAAAAAATGCAGAGATACTATAATCCACTTAAAAAGTGATAAACGTTGTAATATGTAAGTATTGCATTCTCAGTTTGTTCTTCTCCCACAAGAGGACAAATGATAATTATTGCCGCTTTAAAGTAGCGAGTTCAAAATCATTTTCAGGGCATGTTGCTACAGATTAATTTAATTTAATGTCAGTACCCTCAGACTGAATCAGACAGGGAGGGGTCAAACAGGACTCTCTCTCAATAATCTCTGCTTCACTGTCAAATATTAACGTCAAAATAAAGCAACAATCTCAGCTCTATAACCTCATACTTTTCTTGACATTTCACTTCTGGAAGTGTTTGGTTTAGTGAATACGACCTAAAGAACAATAAATGCACACAATGAACATGAACCCACGCCCAGATCCATGGTGACAGTTTTCTGCCAGCGCCTTGTGCTCGCTCAGCTTTAGGAAGGAAATGGCCGATTCCCAGTGGAGACCGTCACCGCCATATTTAGGACATAAAGCCTTTGTCAAAGCAGACGAGCTCGGCTGCCAGTTGTTCTCCACCCAAAAATTATTGCCCCTGCAGCAAACTACAGCACCTCACACTACCCCCCCACCCCACCCCACTGTTTCTGCAGGCGGCACACACTCTGCAGGGTCAGCGCCCTCTGGTGGCCACAGCATGTTGATGTTCCACTTTTGACAGTTTGTAATTTGAATTTGTGATAAGAAAGCTGGAAGCAAACGGTCTGAAGAGGAATATTGATTTCAACATATATTGCATGAAAAGCCATATGTCTACCTAGTTGTCAATGAGACTGTGATTCAAGTATTAAGAGTGTAGATTACCAGAACAAACATTCACCTAAAACAGTAATAACAACAGTAATATAATGATAATAATAATAAGCTTTATTTATATACTAGAACATTCAGCTGATCTAAGATTGCGTGAAGGCTCATGGGAAGTTTGTAAATCCATGATGCACACAGCTTGTCTAAAGATGTAAATGTCATCAATAAAATCCTAAATTCATTGCCAAAACAAACAGGAAGCCAATGCAACGTTCCAAGTGTATTAAAAGTGACGATTAGATAGCAAGGTAATAAAATAAATTATATTTTTTTCATTTAAAATATTAACAAAAATGTACTCAAAAAGTGATTAAATGATCATATTTGAGAAGTTGGAACCAGCAAATCTGCCAACATTGTTTCATTGATACATCGATTAAAAGTATTTTTCCGTAAATCTAATAATAAATTAATTGACTAAGGGCTCGGTCACAAGTGTGACTGTTTCAGTGGCGAACCTTCACCTTCAGGTTCACTTCCAGTCAGTGGGATTGAGGGGGCGAATACAATTTTTGATTGTTATGGCGAAGTAAATCTGTAGCGTGGCTTCACATGCAGTTAAACTTTGGTGAACTTTGACCTGCTGTATTCCCTTTGCATTCACGTATGTGTGATCTTGCCCTGAAGTTGTAATAACAGGCCACGGTTGTTCATCTTGTCTGAAGATGAGAACTTTTCATTTAAAACATTGTTTTGTTTACGCACAGACACGGAGGAGACAAAAACCTTCACAGAAACGAGCAGCAGATCACCAGAGATCAATCTTTCTACTGAGCCGCTCTCCTCCACCCTTGTTGTAGCCACGACTGAGGCAAGCAGCAGCAGCGGCGGCAGCAGTGGTAGGAGCAGCAGCGGCACTATCAGTGGAAGCAGCACTAGCAGTGGCAGCAGCAGCAGCAGCGGCAGCAGCACTAGCAGTGGAAGCAGCACTAGCAGTGGCAGCAGTAGCAGCAGCAGCAGCATCAGCGACAGGAGCAGCAGCAGCACTATCAGTGGAAGCAGCACTGGCAGCAGCAGCAGCAGCACTAGCAGTGGAAACAGCACTAGCAGTGGCAGCAGTAGCAGCAGCGGCAACAGCAGCATCAGCGGCAGGAGCAGCAGCAGCACTATCAGTGGAAGCAGCACCAGCAGTGGCAGCAGCGGCAGCGGCAGCGGCAGCGGCAGGAGCAGCAGCAGCACTATCAGTGGAAGCAGCACTAGCAGTGGCAGCAGCAGCAGCACTATCAGTGGAAGCAGCACTAGCAGTAGCAGCAGCGGCAGCAGGAGCACCAGCGGCAGGAGCAGCAGCAGCACTATCAGTGGAAGCAGCACTAGCACTGGCAGCAGCAACAGCAGTAGCGGCAGGAGCAGAAGCAGCACTAGCAGTGGCAGCAGCATCAGTAGCAGCAGCATCAGTAGCAGCAGCAGTAGTAGCAGTAGCAGCGGCAGCAGTAGCAGCGGCAGCAGCAGTAGTAGCAGTAGCAGCGGCAGCAGCAGTATTAGCAGCAGCAGCAGTGGCAGGAAGGACTTAGGTATCACAGACCCGGTGACCAGCGTCTCCCACCCTGTGTCCTGGAAAGCCAGATCCTGGACGTTGACAGAGGACGCCAGCCTTCCCCAGGACCACCCAGACACCACTCTGCGGCTGCGAGACGCCACGGCCCTGGCGTCGCAGACAGCCATCCACACCGACCGCACCTACACTTCCTCAGCAATCAGCCGAGCCGGGGAGAGAACCCTGCTGTCCGTCACCTCCTCCTCTAACAGCAGCACCTCGTCTGCATTCACAGAGGATTCCAACTCCAATCAGCCCCCCTCTACCTGGGGTATCCCGGCTCGGGCCACAGAGACTGAGGACTACACCCACAGCGCCCCATCCACTCGGACTGACAGCAGGGACTCAACAGACGAACACATGACCCAGTCCTTCAAGGGGACGTTTTCAGAAACTGGGAGCCCAGAGGGGTCCAGAGGAACCCAGAGTTTAACTCAACCACCAAACGCCACCTGGCATCAACACACCTCAGAGTCTGAGGAGACCTCCGACTCGACGCCGCCTCTCAGAGTGACAGAGCTCAGCACTGACCAATCAGACGTAACAGTTTCCTCCACGCCTCCGGTCACCTCAGCCGCAGGAGGTCCAACCAACACCTCAGGGACAGAGATGGAGACGGTATCTGATGTGGGAAGCTCCACCGAGGCCTCGCAGAGCTTCAGCACTCTGAACCAGGAGGGCACCGAGGGGCTGTCATCCCAGACCAGAGAGGAGAGCATGGGCCCGGGTCTGACAACAGCGTCCCCTACAGTCAGAAGCAGTACACATGATATGGATGACTTTCTGACAGACACCCCAGTGCTGGTTACTGAACTCTCTCTCAACACTTCACCTGTTACTGTCACAGAAAGGTACATTGTGTTGTTTATTACACTTTGTAAATAATTCAAGGAAAGATACAGGACTGAACTGCTCTGTGTGTCCTTCACCACATGGGTTAAAAGCAGAGGTTAAATTTCCCTACCTGCATGAGTGTGCCTGTGCATGTCTGTGCATGTGTTTGGGAAAAATAAATGTATCTTACTCTTAATCTTAATCTTAATCTTAACACTAGGTGGTGTTATGAGCCCTATTCAAACTTTAAATGTAGATTTTTTAAATGAGCATTCATGTATATCATCAAAGAACAGTCATATAACTTAGATTAAGTTGTCATGTCAGTCCTCTGATGAACTAGTAATGAAGACATTCTTAGTTGTTGTCAGGAGTCAGTGAGAAACTGATTTATTTTCTCATCAACAGATCAGAGATAACAGAAGAAGACACTTTTAAAGCCTTCGACTCCTCCACCACATCCAGCACCAGCCCTCCTCCACCAGCAACCTCATCCTCCCATTTCAGCAGGACCAGCAGCAGCACAACGTCAGAGTTACTCACCGAGGCCACCGTCCCTTACACCACACCCCCCACCACAGCCTCCACCCCAGCCCTGCAGACCACAGCAGGGCACACAACTCGCCGTGCGTCACCGAGCCAAACCCAGGGTCCCTCAACAGAGAGTGCCAACCCCACAAAAGGCACCACCCTGCAGATAGAAACAGGCACTCTGGGAGGTACAACCTCTCACGAGCAGTATGACACCACGCCCAACACCCACAGCACCCCGACCAGGAGCACAGAGGTCCTGCACACCACCGGGAGACAGAGTGATAGGGGGACCACAGAGCTGGTGGTGACTACGTCACCCGCTGACATCCAACCCACCAAGGCACCGCCACCACCACCACCAAGTGAGTTCACTCTCTTCTTTCGCTGTAAATAGCAATTATGGACATGCTGCTTTTAAAGCAAGGTTGTTAGAAAGACTCTCTTTCCTTCGGTTATGGAAACTGATAATAATCCTTTTTCACAGCAGCCATTTTGACACAAATAGTAGGTAAATACAGGCATAAATAAGCACATGGTAAAGGGTTGTGGTCTATTTAGGTATAGAGCCTTTATTAATTAATGAACACTTTATCTCACCTATTCCAAAAATATTAACATACTAAGAGGTCTGGCATGGAAATGGGCTTCACAAAAATTTTACATCATGAGATTAATAAGACATAATAAGAATAAGATCATTTTAAAAGGTCCAGTTGCATCTATTTCATGTTAAAATGTCTGCTCTCCCGTCCGACCTCCAGGAAACCCCTGTGGTTCTAACCCTTGTTTGAACGGAGGGATGTGTGTGAGCTACAAAAGGCATCAGTTCACCTGTCACTGTCAGCAGGCGTGGACAGGACCGACGTGCAACCAGGGTGAGCGTCTCTTCTCTGCTCTTCTTTTTCCTGACTGTCTGATAACAACATTATTTCAATCTGCTCAAAGTCTTTCGTCTCCGTGCATCCAAGCATGACATTTCCTGAAAAAATGTTCATACTGATGAACAGTGTGGAATGTAAAGATTAGGTCTAAGCTCCATGGATTCAGCGGATGTGTTATTGTAATAGCTTTTTGCTCTGTGTGCCCAGATATGGATGAATGTGAGAGGGACCCCTGCCCGGTTGGCTCAAGGTGCGTGAACACACGAGGCTCCTTCAGCTGCGAATGTGCGCTCGGCTTCGACCTCGAGGACGGACGCACATGCACCAGAGGTAAGATCCCTGTCTACACACATACATAGTGATTACTACTTTTTTAGAGTTATTTTCTGAAACTTGTTTTTTATGCACCTTCACAGCAAAGACATTTCTGGGAACGTTCAGTTTCAATAGGCTGCCACAAGACCCTGTAATCTTCAAGAGCTCCACCATGCATGAGATCCAGAGGGAGATTATTCAGCTGGTGAGCGGCCGTCCACCTCACTGCCATGTCCTCTCTGCTCATTTCTGAGAAAAATCTGAATGACTAAGTAACTCACACACACTCTCTTCCTGTCGTCGCTGCAGCTCAATGCGTCGTTGTCGGTCCTTCAAGGCTACAGCCGCTCGACTCTGAGTAAGAAGTGAGTTCTTCGATAAACCTTTCGATTTCTGTATTTTGTTTTTGTTTGTCAATGTATTTTTAAAGCAAATCATTGTTATAAGAGAAGAAAAGCTGAATTTCTATGTCAGAACTGCAATTTTTTTTAGTCTAAATGATACAACCTGAACATTTAGTCAGTGTCGACGTCTGTGTTGACCTCTGCTCTCCTCCTGCAGAGAGGAGGACGGGCTTCGTATCTTTGCCGTCAACATGTTTTCCATCTCCACCGACGTGACGAGCGCTGAAGTCTACAACAGCATCCAGATGTCTCTGAGCAACTGCAGCTCCTCCATGGCGCACTGCCGTATGGTCTTGCACCACCAGCTCACTTATACCGGTAAAAAGAACCACCACAGCCACATTGTATACAACATAATAAGGATTATTTATGATTTTACTACTGTTTTCTCCTGTAAACAGGATTGAGGCCCCACTATCAAAGTTAAAAACATGTTCAGAGCCACTAGAGGGCAGAATGCAGCAGTAAAATGTCCCCTGTGATAGGTGCCATGATAGATTCAGGAAAATATTACACAGTTAGAGCGGTAAAACAGCTGCTGTACTTCATTTCACCTCATGCTGCAGAGGATTCTATAATAGCACTAATAGACAATCGTTCAATATCATAAATAATAATAATAACTTGGATTAATAAAGTGGCTTTCAAAGTGCCCATGGCTGGTGGGTTAATATTAGGGCTGTGAAATGATTAAAATTTTTAATCAAATTAATCACAGGTTTCTATGGATTAATCATGATTAATCACATTACCGATTTTCTCGGAATATTTTTGTGAAAACAAGATTTATGACATTTAACTTTTCTTTTGTGCTGCAACTCAGCAGTTCTTCAGCAGTTATCATTGCTTTTCCATATGGAACATTAATATAATCTTCATCCTAAACAATATTCGGGTTCCTTAGCCATTGTGTGGTTGAATAAAACTTTTTTTTTTTAAATCAAACAGAAATTATTTGAGCTTCTTAGCCATAGGATGGTTGACATTTTTTATATTTTTTGTCACACAACCATTAACCACACCATGATACAATCTAATGCCTCTAAAGGCCCTCTTAGCTACTCGGTCTTTAGCCAGTTGGTGAGGCAAACTAACTTGTTCAAATTCTCTGACAGTAAAGCTGACCGCTTCTTTTGCACAATGTGTCCTGCGAGTGAGTCTGGTTTGGCGCATTCCACTTGAATGCCGGCGCTTGGCTGGTCACACCGGACGCGGTAGCGACGCCGAAGCGCCGCGCATTACTAATAATATCACATACTTCTGCTGTTATCAGCCTGCAGTAAAAACGGCATTTAATCATTTTTTTCAAGCATATACTTACTTGTTGCTCCAACATTAATTGCAACAGCGTCCCAACATGTGTCTTTTTTGGTGTTGTCTTTATACAACATATGCTGAGAATCAACAACTCAAGTTACTTCTCCACTTCAATGATTAATTTAATGTCATCCATGTTGAAGAACTTCTCCGCTGTTAGCTCCGGTAAATGTCGGGTGTCGAGGGTAAATTACGTATTTTCCACTCAAGCCTATGTGGAGAATACGTAGCCCCCCCCCCCCCCCCTCTCTTTTTATCTTTATGACTGCTTGTGTGGCTGTAGTGGATGGGCAGAGGGGGACATTAAATAATGTGGTTGGTAAAAGTGGTAAAATTAAAACTCCAAGACAACAGAACGTGAATACAAAGTATGGGATGTATATTTGATCATTTATATCATATAAAATATGTCATCTATATCGTTTAAAATCATTTTTCAGTGTGTTTCCTGTCGCGATACGCTCGCGTCAAGCGGAAAAAATAGACTCGACGCCGAAACGATCGCTTCACGGCGCTAGGCAGCCGCGGCACAATGCTACGCTTCAGCCTCCAGTGTGTTCAGCGCTGCGGTTTAACATGGGAGTGGATGGGAGCCAGAGGATTGGCGCTGCGCTTACGCCTCGCTTCGGCGTCGCTTCGGCGTCGCTTCCGCGTCCGGTGTGAACCCGAGCGGCAACTAGTGCAGAGGCGGCGGAATTGGAAGGTCCTTCTGCGCATGCGTTAAATGCGTTAAAAAAAAAAAAACGAATTAATCCTGTAATTTAATCATAACGCGTTAACGCGTTATTTTTCACAGCTCTAGTTAATATATATTATGGTTTCTTCTTGAGCTGAAACCTGAGAGTGAATTAAGGGGAATGCAGGGAACTGAACCGTACACATACATTTAACATTCAAGAACTTTATTGTCCTTGTGCAAGGACGACATTTCAAAAAGGTCCATCCCAAAATCAAATTGTGCCTGTTTTAAATATTTACAAAAAGAAATATACAATTATTAAAAGAATGAGCAACTATATAGTAAAATATAAATATAAGCAAAAGAAGTATAAATTAAGTTCTTCACTAAGTAAACACAAGTTGAAGTAGTAAGTATTTAAAGAACAAACAATAGCAGTAAAGTAACTGAGACAATATGTCTACCCTGTTGCAACATCCCTGGGAGATGACAAAGTAAAAGTTTGGTGCTTTCCAACTTCTTGGGACATCTCATGTTGTCCAGTTTAGGATCAGATCCCTGTGTCGATGCTAACTCTGTCCACGTTGTGTTCCAGTGGAGAGTCTGTGTGTGGCTCAGAAGGCTCAGTGTGACACCGAGCGCTCCTCGTGCACAGACAGCGGAGGCACAGCGTCCTGCCAGTGTCTTCAAGGATACTACAAACACAATCCTGAGGACTTGTCCTGCCTCGGTAAGCTCACCTTTTCTCTCTCCTGGTTTCTGCAGATACTCAGCTACTAATACTACAACTAATAATAATAATAATAGTTAAAATAATAGACTCTAGTTTAAAATGACTTTTCAAAGTATTGTTACAAAGTGCATTATAAGGCTGAAACAGGATTAAAAAATGTCAGGACTGAGGGAAACAAGATTGGGGAGTAAATTGATGTAGTGATAAAACATCAAAACACAGCAGTAAAACAATAACAATAAAAATAACTACTGTTCAAACTAATTGTTTATTAAAACTAACAAAAGATAACGAAAATATATGTTTTAAGAAGTAATTTAAAAGATGTAATTGATTCTGCAAGCCTCAGATCTTCGGGCCTGGAGCTGAGGAGCCTTGACTGCAAAAGCATGACATGCCCAAACCTAGACAAAATATAAAACAGATAATTTTATAAAATTAAAATGTTACACTTCTGTTATATATATATATTTATAACAGAAAAGTTATCGTTTCATTCCTGACTAAAATAAAATACTGTGGCAAAAGTAGATTCATACAAATTAAGAACGCTTAAAAATAGTAACACACTTTTGGCCTTTCTAACCAGTAGAGGAAACTGTAATTGGATTTTGTTCTGAACACAATGTTTATCTCCAGATTGTGGGGATGGCTACAAGCTGGAAAACGGCACCTGTGTCCTGTAAGTCTGGCTCTTTTTTTTCTTTTTTTTCAACCTACAGTATAAGAGGATAGATTGAAAGATTTAGGATCATATGCTCACTGCAGATTCTGTCTCTGCTTTTCAGTTGCACCTTTGGATTTGGAGGCTTCAACTGTGGAAATTGTAAGTCACTGAAAAAAACCATTTCATATATTTTCTCATTGTGTGATTGTTGTGTGCGTTGATTTTTTTAAGTGTAGTATTTAATACTCTATCTGTTTATTTGATGTTACAGTTTACAAGCTGATTGCAGTTGTGGTATCACCTGCAGGGGGCGCTATGCTCCTGATCCTCATCATCGCTCTCACTGTCACTTGCTGCAGGTAAGTCTGCAGATATTTTTTGCATTAGAACTTTGTCCCTGTTTTGCTATTTATCTCAACCGTAAAATGTAACTCAACCAACAGTTCCAAAAGAGTTAAGCCAAGTCATGTTGATTGCCATCTGGTGGCTGGCTGCAGTATAAGTAATGAACTCCACCTCCTCCATGTTAGGGGATGGGACATGGACCAAGCTAAAAAGTGCAACTGCAAACCTTGGCAGGGGATTTAATTTGTTAAATGTTTTTTATCTCCCAGGAAAGATAAGAATGACATTAACAAGATCATCTTCAAGAGTGGAGATCTGCAGATGTCCCCTTACGCCGACTTCCCCAAAAATAACCGCATATCCATGGAGTGGGGCCGAGAGACGATTGAGATGCAAGAGAACGGCAGCACCAAGAACCTGCTGCAGAT
The DNA here is from genome assembly GCF_947347685.1 of Pleuronectes platessa. Classification (NCBI taxonomy): domain Eukaryota; kingdom Metazoa; phylum Chordata; class Actinopteri; order Pleuronectiformes; family Pleuronectidae; genus Pleuronectes; species Pleuronectes platessa. Next base: position 14,789,386 of record NC_070639.1, read on the forward strand.
GACTGACATTTACTATTCTGTAAGGACACCTAAAATACACTTCTTATCCTACATTACACTTCTTATTCTAAAACACTCTTATGAACTTGTGATTGTTCTTAAATATGTCTTTCTTGCTCAAGTTGGGGTTTCGTTTTTTGTGTGTTTGGATAAAACTGTTGAGTAACTCTACCTGACGAGAGGAAACTGTCAATGAAAAACATGTTGATTTTCTCTCTCTTTGTATCCATCCCCTTAGCCTGCTTTGCGTAACTCGGACCTGGAGAGAAACGGCCTGTACCCGTTCACAGGTCTGCCGGGCTCTCGCCACTCCTGCATCTACCCCGCCCAGTGGAACCCCTCCTTCACTAGTGATGACTCACGAAGAAGAGACTACTTCTAACTGCCCCACCTGAAAGACACACACGCAAACTCACCGACTCTTATACTGTGATGTGTCATGATGGTTTTCACAGTGAAGATGCTCATGTGTTAGCTTCACTTTAAAAAAAACCATCTGCATTCAGGGCTGCAAATGAATTCTGTAAATGTGTGTGTTTGAGTGAGTGAGTGTGTGTGCTTGTGGGTGAGAAATACACACATTTTGCAAGTAAAAGTAAGTTTGGAATGAATTCAGTGTTTTTGCATGTTCTACCTCACTTACTTCAACTTGCATGTACTTTACATTACCGCTGTGGCGTTAAAGTTGGTGTCATGTGTTTTCCTGTCCTCCAGGAAGCCACTGATTCTCATTTGTCAAGAAAAACAAATTTGCAGACCTATGCAAAATGCGTAAATGCACAAATGAAGAAATTTAACTTTGTTTATCAACTGTGCACAGAAATATGTGTGTGAGGTATCTGGAGAAACAAATTTATGTTCTATTCAAAACAGCAGTATTATAAACTATATGTGATATGTCCCAAATAGACCAGAACATGCAAAAATAACACTGATGATGTATGGTCCTTAAAGTGCTGAAATATGAATATGTGCGTGCCACTGCTGTCGTATGGAAATGATCCGTTTCTTCATATTGATGGAACATGATAATAACAAACCACTGAAGGTTGTAAGTTCTTTTTTACACCAGCGTAACGTGAGGAACGACTTCCTGATCTGATAATTATGTTTATTTATTCCCTGTTTGTTGATATCCTGTATATGTAGCTGGTGAACATCTCATTCATACACACTGACTGGAGAGGAAATATGTTGCTTTAAATGCATGTGTGTGTGTGTGTGCGTGTGCTTGTGTATGTCCTTTAAGTATTGATGATTGTGTGTGGTTGAAGAATAATGAACTGTATACCAGAATGTTTTTAAATGTTTGAATGTAAAGGTGTATAATAATTAGATATTTCTGATGAAGTGCTATTTTTATTCATATGTGTTTTTATGATCTGTTGACTCTGGCGTTTTAGTCAGACGTGCTTATTTAAATAAAAAATATAGCAGAGCATTTGGTCTCTAATGAAATTATCTTTGAAAGTCTTTTGAATCATTCACAATTTTTACTGTGTTGTTGACACAGTTTGTGTTGCCACTGTAAGAGCTTGAATTCATATTCTTAAATAATTTAAAATCAAAATGACTGATATAGAAAAAATAAACATGTTGTTCCAGAGTGTGGCCTAGGGGATAGAGTGGGCGTCCAACAAGAAGGTTGCCGGTTCAATCCCCACTCTTCCCCATCTGCATGCCAAAGTGTCCTTGGCAAGATACTGAACCCCTAAAAAATGAACCCTCATAAATGTTGAGTGTACTAAAAATGTAAGTTGCTTTGGACAAAAGCATCAGCTAAATGAAATGTAATGTGGAAATGTTATTTTCCTCAATAATATACATTTTTGGTAAAACACTCAGTCAGATTTAAAATGTTGGCACAAAACAAGAATACAATCAGCAGTTACAATATATTTTAAACAAGTAAAAAAAATATAAAGTTATTATTACCTACTATAGATATTTCTTCAACATAATTGTGGCTCTATTGTCACTTTGTGAAACTACTGAAGTCATGAGCCCAGAGAGGCAGCGCTTTTATCATAGCTGAACAAGTCGCCAAGTTACATATTTAGGGAGGTAAAGATAAATGATTACTCACAGCTAGATATCATGACAGTCAATGCATGTATCTGTTAACTGAAAGTTCTGGCTGGCCTGAAGCCTTTTGTGTGTCTGCTCCACTCAAGTTGACTTCCTGTGGGTTAATAAATACCCATTTGTTGGGTAACGTATGGCTCACACATGCTGGGATAAGCTCCAGCTCCCCCCCTGCTACCCTTGAAAAGTTTTTGAATGTTTTTACAGTCTGTCTGATGTCCTCAGAAACAAAACACAGTGAAAAAACTAATGTCAAAAGTACTATACAACAATTTTTAGGTTTTATTTTCAGGGTGCATGACAGAAATCGATTTGTATGAATGCAAATGGCTTAAACAAAGAAAGTACAACGTGCTTATCCGCGAGCTTTACAGATGCTTCAAGTTTCGAGTAAAGCTCTCTCTCCTGGTTTTCAGTCTTCAGAGTTTGTAGCTTGTATTTACATGCTATGCCACATTGGGTCTGGTTGTTTACATGATGTATTACTGTTATGGTCCATTGGTTTCCCTTTTATAAGACTGGTGTAGAAGAAACCATAAAACAGACACAGTCCGATAGGAACATTTCAGACGTCGGACTTTTCTTAACCACCGATGGAACGCCAACAGCTCACTCTCAGTCCTCAGGCTTTTGTACTGATCAATGCTCCTCTCATCTTCGTCAGCCTCACTGCGAACATCTTCTACGCTTGTTGTTTGATCTCCCTGTCGCACGGCCGACAGAAACTCAAGCAGCCGTTGAAGACCATTCTGGAATGTATTGTCAGCTGCTCTATACTTTATTGTGTCTTTTTGCCTTTCTTGTACTATATGTACAACGACCAAAAAGACTTTACATGGTTTGCCCTGCCATGGGTGATGGTGATGTACTTCATGAACAACAGCATGACGTGCTACGTTCGGCTAAACTTCTACTACTATGTCCAGATTGTCCCTGCAAGGCGAGCTCTTTGGATCTGGGTAAAGAGGAACATAAAGTCTTTCATGATCTGGGCCTTTCTTTTCGACCAGATGGTTCTTCTGCTCTTCTCCGTTGCGAGTGTGGCAAGTCAATTTTCCAGGAGCTTTACGTCTTCTAACAGCACAAGGACAGAATATAGCTTTGACATGGACCTCTTAAACTTTTTTAGTTTTTACATCTTCATAGCTTACATCATGTTGTGTCTGTGTGTCACGAGCGTTTCTAGCTTCTCAACGATCCTCTACCTCTACAGACACATGAGAAACGTGGCCCTGAGCGGCAGCAGCTTCAACGCGCCGAGGAATCAAAGACATATGAGAGTGGCCACCACTGGCGCCTGCCAAGGAGCCGTGTACTTCCTCTATGCCACCTACTACCTCTTAAGCTCATTGAGTAATTTCTACTCGCCGAACTTTAGGTTAGGTTACTGGGCCCTTTTCACTGTCTCCTCACTGTTCATATCAGGCACCACGGTCAACCTGGGGATCGGTCAGACTGTGTTCAGGCAAAGGGCAGCCAGAACATGGACGGCACTCAAAGCACTGTGTAATGTTGGAGTGGTAACAAGCGATAGCCAGCTGACATCGGGTTAAATAGCTGATACTCTGAACTGTTGTTGTCCAAATGTCATCGTGATAATTAGGTGTCTGATCAGGTTGAGTTGAGGTCCATTGGTTTGCTTGTTAAGAAATAGAATAGAATAGATTTATAAAGAATAGATTACTTAAAAAATGTTATTACCCTCAAATGTATATGAATGAATGCTGACGACGAAGCTCGTAAGAAATTGGAATTCCGGGTTTGTATTTAATCGTATATTTTGTTAAATCTCATTTTATTTAATCTACTCTCATTTTATCTTGTTTATTCTCATCTTGTCTCATCTTATTTTTCTGATGCACTTAAGAAACAATTGTCTAGTGATCACGATTCTTCACAACTATGACAACTATTTGTGGTATATTACTTGTATATTTTTTTGTAGCCTCTGGGATATTTGTTGTTGTTGTGCGTCAGACTTCTATAAAAAATAACATATTGTACCGAAATACTGCAATTGAAGTCTCTATACTTTGTTTCTTGGTAAGAACAATCACAATATGTATGAATGTCAACTTATCCGGAGTCAAATTTGCTTTTTCAGGTACAAACAAAACCGTATTTTCCTGAAATTTGAAAGTAGGCGATATGAAGGTGGGATTTTTCCCCTCTGAGTGCTCTGCGGTCTGATCTTCTGTGAAGGCCGTGAAGGCACCATGAGTCCGGTCCAGCCCCCTCTCTTCAGATGTGTGTCAGTTGGACTGAAGAGGACACACACACACACACACACACACACACACACTGTACACAGTACACAGAGCAGTGGATGATTTGATTTCACCGCACAACAGCTCTAGGTTTCCCTCTGATCTGATTTCAACAAGCTGCTTCGGGAAAACCATGAAAAGCGAACAAGGAGAAAAAGGGAAGAAGACGTAAAAATATTCAGGCGTAAATCCTTCAGGAATAGGAGATGACGGAGTCTACGGTTCACCTCCTGCTCCAGGTGAGTGATCACAACACGGAGAGTTGACGTTAACGTCCGCTTCCAGCCACTCGCACGGTTTATTCAGTGTTTATCTGATTCTACGTGAACTCACGACCACACGATGCGTTAAACCTGTTGTTACCCGGATCCTCCTGCACTGTTTTCTCAACGTTTGGTGTCGACCTGTTGCCTTGTTGTTAGTTATCACATGTATTCTAACGTTTGGATGTAAACACTCTTGTCAGTTGGTATTTCCAACGTTTTCCCAACGTGTCACCACACAAATACTCATATAGTAAAAAAACACGATGAGAAATGTTTGTCCGTCATCACCAAAAAGTTGGAACCATAAACTGTTTATAAAGATGGACAACATGACATCAGCAGTAATAAGTAGAAGTATAAAAGAAATATAGAAAAATATAAATGGAATTAAACTGATATACACAGCTTAAAAAAATACATGATGTGAACAGGTTGTGCTTTTGAGCAACAGCTGGTGTGTCTGTTGTTTTTGTTTTCCCGTCTTTGAATATGTATCCATCCCAAGAGATTCTCAGGCATTAACAAGACACCGATGTTTTTACAGTCACAGTATTTTCACTCAAAACGTATTTTATAGGTTGAACTGTTCTTTAAAGATATTTTAAAGCTTATTTGGCATTTTTTTTCATTTAAGATGCACACCGGGAAGTCTTCCATCACGGCTGCCTAAAGCCTCAGGGGTTCAGAAAGCAATATGGCCCCAGCCCTGACCAAAATCCTGAAAGATGGCCACGGCATCCACCTGTCCTCCCCTCTGACCTCTGTCAGAGGAGAGTCCAATGGGAGAGCCGTGCACAGGACTGAGCTGGATCCTCACATGAGGACCACAGAGGACTGTGACCCCCAGATGTGGCTGAACCTCTCCTTCTGTCCCTCTATGGACCCCTTCCTGCCAGCGAGACCCCTGAAGGTCCTTACCAACCCTGTGCTCCCCCCATGTCTGGAGGCGTCTGCCAGCCAGCGTGCGTCGGTGGTCCTCTCCAGCCCTGCTTCTCTCCTCGGATTCCTCTCCTTTAATGAAGATCTGAGAGATGCTCATCAGGTGGTCTCTGTCCTACCAGGTGTACCGGACATGTTTTTAGGCCCTGTCCCTGAGCACAATAGCCAAGAGGCTTGTTTGCTGCATGGCCGCGGTGCTGCTCATGAATGTGGGCCAGATGGTGGTGATGTGCACCGCTCCCCTTTCACACTGACTAGTTTTTCTCAATCAGATTTCTTTGGGGAGATTAAGTCTCAGGACTGGGCTCCCTTTTTTCCACCCCCACCGACACTGACACAGGAGAGAGCAGCCAGAGTGGACTGTGCTCCTCTAGCTTCGGAGCAGTCTTGCAGTGGCAGCTTGAACTTTGACCAGCTGGTACCCAGAGCTGTGCTGGAGGAGGCCATGAAGGAGCAGCTCTCTAGGCAGGAAGAGTTGCAAGGCCAAGCTTGGAGGCTGAAGAAGAGACTGCAAGCCCTGCTCGGAGAACACGCTTTGCGACACTGCAACCAGCAGCTGGAGGGGCTGAAACGGCACATTCATCTTGGGGATGTACTTAACGACAGCCTGGACTCCAGCCATCTTGGTATAGTACCTCCACCAGCGGGTGGCAAACCTTTTCTGTCTTCACTAGAGTCGTCCACAGCGTCATCTTCCTTCACAGAGCACAGGGAGTTGAGCCGCTCCAGCCAGGCGGTGCTGAGAGGCCTGCAGGAGGCTTTGGACTCTGATGCCACAGCCAGCAGCAGCTCAGACGATGAGGTGGAGGAGGAGAAGAGTCTCAAAACCACATCATCACGTGTGTGAGTATCCAATAAGTAGAAGTAACTTTAATTGTATGATAAGACATATTAAATCCCTTAAGATGGCATTTATAGAGATGATTTGTATTTCTCTTGGCAATGCAAGGGTGGCAGATAGTGGCAACTGTAGTGTAGGGTTACCTGTGTGTCTCATATGGAGCCACAGTGTGTATGTGGCCATCACATCTGGTTATCACAGATAAATGCTACAGAATCAAGCTACAAAGGAGAGACTGTAGAAACCCCCTGAACTCCAGGATTTGCACATCGAATTGATGCGAATCATCATTCCACACATCGTCAGGTATAAAGTTACTCACAGCTCCTGCTATTGTGAAGATAACAAAATCACCAGCTCAGAGGCGTCTGGACTGTTGTCACGCTTCCAGGAGATCTGTTGTTCTGTTCCAGTAATGGCTTTCCAGAACCAGCTGTGGTTCAGGCTGGAGTCATTGGCCTCGATTTAACTCAAGACAAGTGGACAACAAACCGCCGCAGACTCTCATACCAGGCAACCTTTCAGTTCAGGACAATGAAGGCCCCGTAAACAAGATTAAAAACAGCTAAAAAATGTTGTAACCTTGGGTGGACGAGCATATTTAGACAAATCTGTTTTAAATTATGATTATTATAGTCAATCCCGATCATATGTTATTAATCACAAATGTCAGGGCTGACAAAATAAAGACTTAATTCCGGATGACGGCATAAGTTGTGGAAAGTCAGCTGTTCACCGAATGAAGTCCACTGTTATTCCGAAGGGTTAAACATTTTTGTCTTGGCCACGAGCAAAGTTTACAGTGTGGTTGGCACAAGTTTTGTCCTCCCAGTGTTATGATGTTCTTTTTAGCCATGCACACACATTCTCTCTTTATGCTGCAGTTGTAGTGAATTCTGCAATAAGCCAACCCTCTTAATCCGCAGGGCAGGAAATCAACTCAGACATGCCAATAACCCTGCACCGTGCCAGCCACTCTGTGCCATCATGCCTCAGCTCTTCCTCTTTATAATGAAAAATGCCTTTCTCATATTTAAAACCCCTGTATGATGCTTCTTGGGCTTGTCCCATGACTGTATGGAAAGATGGATGACCACATCCTCAAAAGTGAGGCCGTAATATCAATGATATTGGTATATGGGGCTTTTGATATGAAAAATCGGGTCAGTAACGATTTTTTGCAACCGTGGCATTAAAGGGATAGTTCACCGAAAAAATTTAATTTCTTCAAACGTAAAAATATAACAGAACTATCCATTTAAGGTCCTACCGATTTGACCAATAGTGACACAGTCTCAGCTTTCAATCGTGACGATTCAATTCTTTTTTATAGCATCAAATAACTAATTAAAACCAAATTTAATGTAAAAACTTTCTTTTGAACAAACATCAATGTGTTATTTAACGTTTATTTGGTCAATATCCACTGACAAGCAGGAAGCTGGGCTAATGACCAGTACTTCAGGGGGCAATCCAGTTGATTTCGCTTTTGGGGAGCTGTCATTTCCTCTATCTTTAAATGCAGACTAAAGTTTCTCCCTTGTTTTTCGTGAGTCACAGCTTTTGCAGAGAGATTTTTTCACAATTCCTTCATTTGTGCGGATGGTCTGCTAAGTTCTGTCTTGCGTCATTGTGTTACCAGGTCAATGCGCTTCCTGGTCAACATGAAGTGGAGATGTCAATGTGTTATTACTGTTCCCAGAAGTGGGGTTACATCCTGTTCCTGATGGGTCATTGTAAAAAAGCTTTCAACCCACTATCACAGTGGTTTTGACTTCTGACCACTTTTACCTTTCATTTAGGACTTAAGCCAGGTCTAGTTTAGATGCAGTGGCATTTAGTTCTGTATAGTTCTTCAAGGTGTCTGTGATTTTCTGACTCAGTGTGATAAAAAGGTTAAGTTTAAGTCTGTTTATGTGAAAACATGGGACAAAGGGGAGTTTTTTATGAGTGCCTTTTTATTTGGCCAGCGTCAGTTTAGGAGGTGTCAGCTTGCCTTTTGTCCGAGCGTGTTCTCTTCCTTCACGTAACAATGCTCTGTGCTTCGTCAGTAAATCTCCCCCTGGGGAGTTTTTGTGGCAGGTTCCTCCTCCTTGAGGATATCGCCATGCTGGAGAAGGAACGGGTCGTTGTCCTCCTCTAGAAAATGTGGAAACGGTTGACCTTTATGAACTTGTAACACACAGACAGTGTTTGGATTTCAGTTTGAAACCATGTGCCCACGTCGCTCTTTTTTATGCACTCACAGCAGGTCCTTCACACCTACAGCTGTTGCTCATTTTCTGTTTCCAGTCTGTTTAAATATACTGCATGGGAGTCTTTTGAAAGGCTAAATGCTGGAAAGTTAAACTGACACACCCTAAAACCCTACTGCAGCTACACAAGCCAAGAGCCTGTGTTCAAAGAGGGGAATTCATAAGCCTAAAGAACTACTTGCTGGGGCTGGCCTTGGATTCCACCAAGTTGTGGCAGCGCCAACTCATTCTTTCTCACTGTGGAGGGAGGCCAGTGGGTTGCTAGACCTCACACTTCACTCGTATGTGTCAATAACTTCACGATAAATAGTGTACGAGACAGAGTACTTGTGAACTTGCACACTATCAGTTGTAAGCCAACCTCTCCTCTCCTCTCCTCTCCTCTCCTCTCCTCTCCTCTCCTCTCCTCATTCGCCTAATGCTCTGCAAGTATTCCTGGAATTTTCTCATTATAGAGTTGGAAAGGGCCGCAGGGCACCCAGGTCTGGTCATTGTCTATGGAGGAAATACATGGCCTACTGCTTAGCAAAGGGTATCAGCTCTTGGGTCAAATTAGTCTGCAGTAGACACAGGTTTTTATCGGACCCGACTCTGATAATGAGTGATGGAAATGTGACACCAGGGTGAAATTGGTGAGACAGCTAACTTTTGCCTCAGGCAAAGTCTTTTACTGGCAATCAGAAATGAGTCAATTGTCTTTAAAGCCATGTTTAAAAAAAACTGGCTATACCCTATGAATCCAAAAGAGATTAAACTCAATTTAGAGCCAGATGGTTACCATTTACTGTGTATACCTTGTTATTCATTCTCCTTCAATTAACACCAAACTAGGCTTGGGAAAACAAAATAAATTTTGGGTATGACATTTACTTTCAGGCTAATATTAGTTTAGCTACCTTGTAATACCAAATATTATCGTAAAGTATTCTGTGAGTATCTGCTTCCTGCCCGGCCTAACCTTTCTCTGTCCTGCATCCGAGTGTTTGAAGCGGGGGGAGTCGCTCCCTTTCTGAGCCAAGGTCCAAGAGCAGTGCCATAGCAACTATTGCCCCACTGTAACTATTACACACACACACACACACACACACACACACACACACACACACACACACACACACACATACACAGGATAAATGTTAACTGAACAGTCTAGTGCCATGGAAACACACTATAGACACACACCACACAAATCAACAATGTTCTATTCTGTGGGCTAGATAAGCTTTTGTGCTTCAGCAAAATGCAGCCCTCCCTCCAAACGGTGTTAGGATGCTAAACAATTTAAGCTCTACACTCCAACATGGCTGTGTAAAATAGGTGGTATGTTGACTGTGCAGCATCACAAATGTGTCAAACTGTTTGCTCTGTCTTTACTCTCTTTGTGTCGCTCAGTCTCGCTCTCTGGTGACACACTTGTTCCTGGTAGGTATACTCATATGCTAACCTCCTCACACACTTCCTGTGGTTGGATTTCAGCAGATGTATTTGGGGTTTTTATGACCCACATTTAATATCCTTAAATTGTTGCTGCCTTTATAACCAAATTCCAAAGTGTTACAAGGACATTCACTTCTTGTGAGGTTTGATCAGCGTCTGAAGCCTCTGACGAAAGGGAATAAAACATATCGTAATACTATAACATGGGTGTAACTGTTCTCTCTCTCTCTCTCTCTCTCATCTGCCACTCCACCCCTCCTGGCAGCAGCAGCAGCAGCAGCAGATGTGCGAGGCGATGGCTGGAAGAGAGAGTGGAGCTGGGCAGCAGATGGAGCTGGCTGCAGCTGCGCCTGTCCGAGCTGGAGGGGAGGATACAGCAACTGGTGGAGCTCCACAAGCATATCCGCTCGTCAAAAGTAAAACAATACTCCTCTGTCTCCACCTCAGTCAAGGGCAGTTGACATAATGTAACATCTGGCAGATATAAAGATATCATCAACTTATTGTATCTAGACAACTTTGGTGTCTTATTGTATCAGGCTAAGTCTTGGTGATCTAGGTTTTCTCACGTTCACATTTTACTGAGCAGTTATTAACCACTAGGGCACAGAGAGATTCTGGAACAAACTGTATACTGTATGTAAAAATGGACAAAATGGCAGCTCCCCAAAAATGAAGGCGGAGGGCCTCAATCGCCCAATTGTGGCTGTCTCCATTATAGGTCATAAACCCCACGTCCTCCATGTTAGTGGAGGGGACATGAACCAAAGTTAAAATACCCAGTCATTTTTTCTCAGAGATGGTTGTGTTATTTGAAGTAGTTCTTATCAAACATGTATTTTCAAATTTTCATCTTCCTGGTAAATTTGGTTTTGAATTGCTGATGTGATGTTGGATGAATCGTCACGATTGACAACTGAGACTGACCCATCACAAAACCTTTGGTTCTGAAAAGCTACATGTATATGAACATATTATATATGTATCAATAGATTAGATATTTTTTTTTTTCACTCATAATGGTCATTCTTAAAAAGGATTATGAATTCAATAGTGTAACATCTGTGTTTTTCTGTGGCTCTTAGGGGGGTGTGGTGCTCGCAGCGTCCCAGCCGCTGACTGACAGGCAGATTCAGCAGAGCCTTCTGAAGGAAGTCAAAGGGTTATGCTGCACAGCTTCAGATGCTGACACGGAAACTTGCAGCCCCACACACCTTCTGCACAGCATAGAGAGGCAGGTAGGTGAGAGGAGCTAACACACACACACACACACACCCACCCCTGTAATGGTGAGTGTGTCTGGAGTCAAAAGGGTTAATAATCCAATAATTCTTCGACACTTTGTATGGACATCAACCTTTTTAACGTAATTTTTTTTCATACCGATCTCTGGGGGGGAAATATTAAACTAATTATTTAAGGTTATCTTGTTTGACCTGTGTGTTTTTGTGCTAAATTGCAAACTGGAAATTGGATGCATGAATTCCTACTGCTTCATGAAGTCTATTGTCATTTAAATCAAGAGAACATTTCCAATCATCCTTCCACCTGTAAAGACTGTTCAGCTCACCTTCAGGCATTTAATCCTTTCAGAGACATTTGTTTTAAAAACTGCCAGAGGTAAAAATAACTTTTTGTTTCACAGTAAAGGGTGATCTGACAATGCAGTTACTTAAGGGCAGGTTTTATAGGTTTACATTTCCATGCAATGGCTGATGTTGTTGAATACAACCCCAGCTGTGCTTTGGGCCAATATTTGTTTGCATATATCTACCCATTTAAAATCAAATACAATCATAAACAATGTGTTCAACAGCAGATGTACGCCACTTCAAGCTCTGCAGCGAGACATTTGAAAGGAATGTATATTATAAATATTCATTAATATGTAACAAACGATGAAAAAAGAGGCTTCTGAGGTTCAAAACAACCAGGATTCTTTGATGAGTGTGTTTTCTTTGGTAGCATGAATAACAGGGAAGGTACCTGAATTAGTATTTTCTATGGAAATCCAAAATACCGCACACAGCACGTGTCTCTCTCTGATCATTCGATAATTTCTTCAAAGCAAAGGACATTAGAGAACTGAGAGAACAGTGTGCTGGTGACATCACACGCTGTCACTTCTCTTTCTGTTGAGACGACGGACTGTCAATTCGTCTCTTGTGAAATGTATTTATGTGGGTGACGTCTCTCATTACAGAGCGCCCAGCTCAGCCAGATCGTCAGAAGTCTGATGCCTCCTCTCAGCTTTTCACCGCTCTCGAAACAAGCAGCGACCTGTAAAGACAAGAGATCCTTCACCAGGTGGAGAACACACACAGCGAGAGTGTTGCACATATATCAACATAATCTGTGATGCTCATGAGTTGGGGGTTAAAGGATACAAGCATTATGTAGTTCAGAGACAATGTCTGAGGTTTTTTGGTTAGATTGTTTGTTAACAGATTATTAAAAAACTGTTGGTCAGATAACCATGAAACTTGGTGGAAGGATGGTTTGAAAAGCCACCATCCAATGAATATTCATATGCAGAATGTGTTTACAGAGATTAATAAGTGTGTGCACTTGGGTGCAGATTGAATTAGGGGGATTGTTGGGATTTGGCAGAAGTATGTGCTGAGTACAATTCTGGTTTATCGTAGGAATCTTAGACTTATACTAGAGTCTACATTTGATCAGATATGCCCCAAATTTCCATTAGACAAGCTAATAATACTAAATAATAGTTTGTCTGATCAGTTGTATCCACTGTCTGCTTTTATCCTCGGCTGTAGAATACATTATCATGGCTGAGCCCATACTCCCTGATTGTAGTGTAACCCAGTGAAACAGTCGGGTCCCATCTGGCCTGACTGGAATCATCCCTTCATGTTCTCCCTTCCTGCTGCCTTTTTAACTCTCTGCCTGCCTCTGAAGATAGAAGCAGTGTAATAAATAGAAGACCCTCTGCTTGTTAATGCATCGACAGGAAAAGGTTTTTTTAAGCAAGTTATTTGTTTCAGCTCTTCCTTTATGAACAGCATCTGAGAGACGCAAGACCTTCAGAATCTTGCCCTTTTATTGCCTGTGATCTGATCATGAATCAAATCCCTGACATTTACATGGCCTCATGTGATCTCTTCCCTTCAGTGGTCAGAGAGGAGATGATGCTTTTCTGCCCGGCGGCTCTAAGAGACAGAGACTGGCGATCGCAAGGCGGCACAAGGCTGATGCGTGGGTTTGTGCCCGAACCCGGCCTTTGGTCTCCTACCACAAGCCCAAACTGTTCACCATCAACACACACAACTCCAGCAGTTCACAGGTAGGCCCGCGTGCATCCTCCTCCATTACCCAGCCCGTCCATCTGAATATATTTACTAACAAGTAACGGTCGAACCACACAAGCACATTCTCTATGACATCTGGAATATCTGTAGTGCATATATACACATCTGAATGATATGACATCTGAATCCAGCGGGGGAACCCCTGCTGTGTTCTCACATCGACTTCCCCTGGATTTCTATGGACATTATAGTAGGAGGCCAGGTGAAGACATTTGTCTTCACACATGCACGTCCTCCGGAGAAAGTTCTGAGGAACTGTGGAGTTCAGTGCATGTCTGAAAGCAGCTTATGTTAAGACTTGAGAAGCCCATCCCCATGGCCCTTACATCTTCTCACTGTGTAATTATTCTTAGCTTAATCCTGCTCTGTGCTGCTCATACAAATCAATTTCGTCATGGATACGCTAGTGTTTATAATCATTAGTGCTTCTTGTATCCCTGCACAATGTGAGTGCCTGCATTTGTTATTTCCCCCCCCTTCTCTCTATCCTGAGAACAAGTGCTCATCACTATGCTTTATTACTTCACCATCAGCCAACTCTACGCAACCACAGGGTTTCACAGTAAAGGTTGGAAAGCTGATGAACACGTCACATTATATAAAGGTGTAACACCCGTCTCATGTACCTATGGGGCGGGGCCCGAGTTAAACTTATGATATTCCCTTTTTTGTTTTGCTTAATAAATAAAATAAGAATTTAGTAAATGAAAAACACACACAATAGCACTTTAAATGTAAATACCTTCTTTAGTTAGAGGATTTTTTTAGTTCAAAATAGACAAATAAAAATAGGCAATAATCACTTGGGTTCAGTGACAATACAATTAACATTCAACAGAAATGATACCCGTTTTAAATCATAAAGCCAGCGAATAATGCAATGAACCCACACACACACACACCACAGTCCACAACAGTCTGGGAAAAGCTATCCCAAAACCCCGTTGCAGGCCTGTTCCGTTGCTCGTGTGCGTTGAGGCCCAAAACACACTGGCCGCTTCGCTTTCTGAAAGCAAAATAAAAGGCACGTGCAAATCAAGTTACTCACGGCTCCCGACAACAGTCCCTGCGCTCCCGACAGTCCGTGGGGAAACAGGGGATGGCGGCTCGCCGGCAGGCGCAGCCGAAACTCACAGTCCACTCGTACGATTCCGTCCGACAGCTCTCGTCCACACCAGAGGGCGCAGATCCTCTTGACAGGGCTATCAGACTGTTATCAGGTAACAGTCCGTTGACCTACAAACAAGAGCTTTCAGCCTCTAAAAAAACTTCGACGCGGTTGGGCTAACTCGTGTCTCCCTCTTTTCCTTCTTTTTTTTCTCTCCCCCGCTTTCTTCCCGGAACCACCACAGAGTCTAAATCCCACCCCCTCACGTCAGACTGCTCCCGCGATTGGCCGGAGTCTCCAAGCTTCTTTTTCCTTTTAGAACATGACATGTGATGACATGAACTTATATTTTTAACACATACTTCATGTAGATTTTAAACTTTTTAACCTTTGTATTTTAACCATATTTATGCATTTTTAAACACATGAATACACAATAAACTTCACATGAATTATGAATCTGTACATTATATTATTATCAAAAATGCAAATACACCCATTACTTTAGCAAGGGCTACATCCTCCCCCATCTAAGTGTCTGGATGTCCTCATCAGACCCAAATCAATAGTTCCACATTCTGCCTAATGTATCTGTATGGCGTCTGGGCAATAGCTAATCTGGATTATCATGCCTCGAAAACTAATAGTCACAGGTCTGTCAGTCGGTTGTCCAGGTTCATCATAACTGAGGCGTAGAACAGGTTTCACTTTCCTTTTTGCAGTAGGTTCACGGCGAGAGTCAGCATCCACAACCGAGGTGCCAGGGATAGGGACGTCTCCCTCGTCTAGCTCTGTGTCCACCACAGAGTCTCGGCGTGTCTGTGGACTTTCTTCCATTTGCTCCTCTGCTGCTGGAAGTTCATTTGCTGGTTCCTCCGCTTCAGGTAAGTCATTGACAACAAGAGGATCTCTCACGGGTCTGTCGTGCAGGTCCGGAGCATCCCTTTTTTCAGCCTCATTGCTCTGAGAGTCTACACGGGCACGAAGTGTCAGTGGAGGTAAAAAGTAGACCTGTTCCTCATCAGACTCTGAGGTGTACTCATCTCGGCTTACATGTCTTGTGTTTTGTGTCTGATCTTCGTTTTCACACCTAGTTTGCTGTGCCCTGGTCACCGGTCTCTTGGGCTGTACTGTCCGATCTGATGGAGCAGACATTCTCACTAGGTAACCAATGGGTAGCAGGTGGTCTCTGTGTAATGTTTTCACTACACCAGTTCCCCTCTCCGGTTTTACACGATACACAGGGAGATTGGTTAACTTGGCGACCACTACATAGGGTAGGGAGTTCCAACGATCCTGTAGTTTGTGTTTTCCTGTGATGCCAAGATTGTGAACTAGTACCCTGTCTCCTTCCTCCAAGGTCTGATTCCGAACTCTTGTATCATACCGTTTTTTGTTCCGTTCATGGTTCTTGGAAGCTGCATCAACGGCTAGCTGGTAAGCATTCCGTAGCTCCTTTCTCATGTTGGCCACATACTGGTGGTGTTTCAAATCATCCTCTTCCTCGGATCCAATGCCAAAACACAAATCAACTGGTAGCCGTGCCTCTCTTCCAAACATAAGGAAGTAGGGCGAGTACCCAGTGGCATCATTTCTTGTGCTGTTGTAAGCATGCACTAGCTGACTTATATGCTGGCTCCATTTTGGCTTCTGAGCTGGATCAAGCGTGCCAAGCATTGCCAGAAGAGTGCGGTTAAACCGCTCAGGCTGAGGATCACCCTGAGGATGGTAAGGTGATGTTCTGGACTTGCGGACACCGAGTAGGGTCAAGAGTTCTTTTATTAGTTTGCTCTCAAAATCTCGGCCCTGGTCACTGTGGATGCGGGCAGGCAACCCATAATGCACAAAGAACTTTTCAAAGAGGACTTTGGCTACAGTAAGTGCTTTCTGATCTTTTGTGGGAAATGCTTGAGCATATCTGGTGTAATGATCAGTGACAACTAGCACGTTAGCTATGCCTTTTGAGTCTGGCTCAATGGAAAGAAAATCTATGCAGACCAGATCTAGAGGGCCACTACTTGTGATCTGCTGTAAAGGGGCAGCTTTCTGTGGGATAGTTTTCCTAGCTACGCACCTTCCACAGTTCTGGATGTATGTCGCGATTTCAGAGGCCATTTTGGGCCAGTAAAACCGGTCCTTAATGAGCTCTACGGTTCGGTCTGTACCGAGATGACCAGCATCATCGTGCACTGATTTCAACACCATCTGTCGATATTTGTCAGGTAAGACAAGCTGACTCACTTCTCTCCCAGAGGGTCGTTTGGTGACTCTGAACAGAAGGCCACGCTTTATCTTAAGTTTGGAATTTTCTCTCTGCAGCAAGGTCACGTCTGGGTTAGGATGCTTAGGAGCTGGAGCACCTTGTCCCCGCTCAACTTGAAGCTTCACTACACCTATGACCAGATCAGAGTCTTGAGCTTCTGAGAGCTCCTTTAAGCTCAACTGCTCCAGTGGGCTCATTTCAATCTGAGTAAGACCAGCATACACAGCAGGAATGGCGTCAGGCGAAACACCTAGCTGGTCAACGAATCTGGTGGTGTGTTGGTGGGAACCATCTGCAGTGATCCTACGACATAGAGCTTTGATGCCAGAGGGAGGTATATCCACCCACCCATCTCCTGTCTCCTGCAGACTCCTGGACAATAAGTCAGCATCAATATTTTCCCGGCCGGGCTTGTAGCGGATGCTGAAGTCGTAGGTAGAGAGCGCCGCTAACCACCGGTGGCCTGTCGCATTCAACCTGGCTGTCGTCAAGACGTAGGTAAGGGGATTATTGTCTGTTCTTACCGTAAACTTCGCACCATACAAATAGTCATGGAACTTATCAACGACTGCCCATTTTAGAGCTAGAAATTCTAGCTGATGGACTGGATAGTTCCGTTCGGCTTGACTCAACTTGCGACTGGCAAAAGCGACTGGGCGGATCCCCTTGGGATACTCTTGATTAAGCACAGCTCCCAGCCCGTTTAGACTTGCGTCCACATGCAGGATGTAATGTTTAGCTGGGTCAGCAAAGGCCAAGACCGGTGCATGTGTGAGTTTGTAGACAATGTTCTGAAAGGCTTCATCGCAAGCTGGAGTCCAACGACTACCAAAAGGCTCAGAGACTTGGAAGTAAGTCTCTTTCTTTCCTTTGATGACATCCTTCCTGCTCCTCTGTGCAGGAGGATAACCTTTGGTCAGTTCGGTGAGTGGGCGGACGATGGAGGAATAGCTCTCAATGAACCGCCGATAGTACCCACAAAACCCTAGAAAGGATCTCAGGGACTTCAAGTCGTTGGGTTTCTTCCAGTGGGTCACAGCCCTCACTTTCTCTGGGTCAGTGGCGACTCCAGAGGCCGAAACAATGTGCCCTAGAAACTTCACCTGGGGCTGGCAAAATTGACACTTGTCAATGGAAAGTTTGAGGCCACATTCCTCTAGCCTATCCAGAACCTTTAATAGTCGCTCCTCGTGCTCCTCTAGGGTCCTACCAAAAACAATGAGATCATCAAGGTACACGAGAACTTGTAACAGGTTCATGTCTCCGACGGCTTTCTCCATTAACCTTTGGAAGGTTGCAGGAGCGCCAGTGATACCTTGAGGCATTCTCTCAAACTGAAAGAAGCCAAGAGGACAGATAAAAGCTGTTTTTTCTTTATCTGCCTCTGACATCTCCACTTGGTAATATCCACTTCTCAAATCCAATACAGAGAACCATTTGCTCCCTGTCAAACAATCCAGTACATCATCTATGCGCGGCATAGTATACTGATCGGGAACAGTTCTGGAGTTCAGCAGCCGATAATCAATGCACATCCGCACTTTGCCACTCTTTTTTCTTACTATGACAATCGGAGATGCATACGGACTCCGCGACTCTTTGATTATTCCCGCTGCCAAAAGTTCCTGAAGATGGCGGCGAACATCTTCAATGTCAGCTGGGGCGATCCTGCGAGATCTCTCCCTGAACGGCCTAGCGTCTCGCAGCCTTATGTGGTGAGTCACACCTTTTGCTAGACCGACGTCCCACTCCTCCAATGAGAAGACATTGGCTCTCTCTGCTAGCTTTGTGGCTAACCTGGCTTTCCACGCCTCAGGTATGGGGGAATCCCCAAAGTCAAACAGCTCAGGGTCAATAGACCTCTCTTGGACTGAGGTCTTCTTTAACTCAGTGACCGTGTCTACCAGGTACACTTGGGCCAGCACTGTGCCAGTAGGGACAGCGGTCTCCTTTTGGGACTCATTTCTTAGCAGAAGTTTGAAACCATTGGTATCCATCGCAGACGCTGGCAGTACAACAGGTGGAACCAGTACACCAGCTGGGAGGTTTGCTGTTTCATCTACCTCGACCATCAGGATACTTTTACCCAAGGGCTGCTGCTGCTCCACTTTACAGACAGCATAACGCTCTCCCCCTGGGGGAATGGTGAGAGACCCGGGGCCTTGCCACTTCACCTGACCAACCACGCCCAGTGGTAAGACGCTAGGTGATGAGAGGTGTTCTGGTGTGAGAGTATCTATCCTCAGTGAATGAACCTCACCGTTACCTTTAAACTCTCCGCAATGGGTGAGCAAAGAATGCAGTTTCTTTGAGTTGGTGCCAATAATGGCGGGAACTGGGTCTGGACTCTTTGGGTCGGGGCATACTAGAGCCAAGATGGAGACTGCCTCTTCAGGTCCCTCTGTGTTAGGGGGAAACCCCAACTCAACGACCACATACCCCTTGTATGGGTAAGTAGATTCACTCAGGCCCCATATGGCAAGGTCTGTGAGTGGAAGGATGGGCACATCGGGGAGGTGACGGGAGTACCAGCTCTCAAAAATGATGGTGACTCGAGAACCACTGTCTAAAAGAGCTCTACATGGCTGCCCTTCGATGGTCACATTGGCCATCATGGATGGACCAACCAGCCCTTCTGGCAAACCACTAAGTGAAGGTGTGTGCACTGAGCTTTTCCTGACTGAACCAACCCCTTTAGACTCAGCAGAGCCTTTTGAAGCCCCCTTCTCCTCCTTACTCTTGCGCAGCGCTCCGAGCAGTCTTTGGATTACTTTAGCTGTGTTCTCTGGGGCTATGCAGTGAGTGGCGATATGGCCGTTCTCGCCACACCGGTAACAGAAAAAACTTTCAGGATCTTTTACAGTGTATGGTTTCGAAGCTTTGCCGTATCTAGCTCCCCCATCCATCCTTTTTGTGTCTGCTGAGGTTGCACCATGTGAAACAGACATGACAGTTAACTGGTGTTGTAACTGTTGCACTTGCTGCGTTAACTGCTGGACTTCACTTGCTGTTGCAGTATCTGTACTTTTCTTGGGTGGTTTTTGTGCTAACTCAGCTTGTGAGTCTTGTCGCTTGTTTGTTAGCTCATTAAGCTGAGAGCGTAGATCTTTAATCTCTGTTTTTAACTCTTGAACTTCTGCTGATTTGGTTTTTGTCTCCTCACCAACTTTAACTTGTCTCACTGTTGTGTTTAACTTACGTCGTGCAGTCTCATATTCTTCCTCCTCCCGGATCTCATTCAGGAGCCTCAGAAAGGTAGGGGGTTTCTCCTTCCTTTCTCTTAGTCTCAGCTGTAAAAGCATGATGTCAGACTCAGGAGCGCCCCTTATGAGTTGGTCGATGCGTGCACGATCAGCTCTGTGACTCGGAAGACCTCCTCTTTGCACCACTTTGGTCAGTGAGCGTTCCAACCTTCTCAGGAAGTCTGACAGCTTTTCTCCTCGCTGTTGGTGGAGACTCCTGAAAGCAAAATACAAATCTTCACCAGACTCAGGAGTTCCGAATGCACTTTCTATAGCTTCTACATAACACTCAGGGGTAGCATCAGGATTATTTAGCCGCACAGCTTGGATAATTTCCAGAGCAGGCCCCTTTAAACTCTCTGCTATTCTCTTTCGTTTTTCTCGGGCGGAACAGTCACACTCTTCCATCATCAGGCGAGCCTGCTCGAGCCAGTGTTCAACACTCTCCTCACCTGCTGGGGTGGGGAGATGACCAGAGAACGTCCGAAGACGTCTAAATGCATTGTTCTCACTGGTAGGTCGCATTGTTTTTACTAACAGATCTCCAACTGCACGTATGATCGATTCAGGTGAGTTACCCTGTGGAACATCTGTAGACAGCATGGCATGAACATCATCAACTGATTTTCCCTCCTCTTTCATTAGCTTGTTAAGCTTGGCTAAGAAGTCATCAGCCGGACTCTCAGATTCAACAAAGAGGGATATTTTCCAGGCAGGACCTCCATCCAATGTCTGAAGTTGAGATGGTATGCGGTCTGGGTGAACATCTTGACGACATTCACAAAGTACTAGACTATTGCCGGTCTTAATGTCAAGTACTGTCTCTCTTACTTTCACTCTTCCAAAAGCTTTCACTGTCTCAGCAGTCTCTTCAATGGCTGTATGGTCAGTGTCAGCAGGAACGTCATGCAGTACAAAGGCCCGGTTTGGGTCTATGCCTGCCTCACTGCACCAGCTACTAAGCTCAGGTGCTGGCTGAGAAGCTGTCTGACTAGTTGTCTGAGTAGTCGTCTGAGTAGTCATTACTCTAACCTGCTACTGGTGTGTAACTGTGAAAACTGAAACGAAATGCACGTTTAACGGGCAAAAACTAAAAAGATTAAGCATGGGAATTTCCCAGCGGTGCCTCCATTTTGTGTAACACCCGTCTCATGTACCTATGGGGCGGGGCCCGAGTTAAACTTATGATATTCCCTTTTTTGTTTTGCTTAATAAATAAAATAAGAATTTAGTAAATGAAAAACACACACAATAGCACTTTAAATGTAAATACCTTCTTTAGTTAGAGGATTTTTTTAGTTCAAAATAGACAAATAAAAATAGGCAATAATCACTTGGGTTCAGTGACAATACAATTAACATTCAACAGAAATGATACCCGTTTTAAATCATAAAGCCAGCGAATAATGCAATGAACCCACACACACACACACCACAGTCCACAACAGTCTGGGAAAAGCTATCCCAAAACCCCGTTGCAGGCCTGTTCCGTTGCTCGTGTGCGTTGAGGCCCAAAACACACTGGCCGCTTCGCTTTCTGAAAGCAAAATAAAAGGCACGTGCAAATCAAGTTACTCACGGCTCCCGACAACAGTCCCTGCGCTCCCGACAGTCCGTGGGGAAACAGGGGATGGCGGCTCGCCGGCAGGCGCAGCCGAAACTCACAGTCCACTCGTACGATTCCGTCCGACAGCTCTCGTCCACACCAGAGGGCGCAGATCCTCTTGACAGGGCTATCAGACTGTTATCAGGTAACAGTCCGTTGACCTACAAACAAGAGCTTTCAGCCTCTAAAAAAACTTCGACGCGGTTGGGCTAACTCGTGTCTCCCTCTTTTCCTTCTTTTTTTTCTCTCCCCCGCTTTCTTCCCGGAACCACCACAGAGTCTAAATCCCACCCCCTCACGTCAGACTGCTCCCGCGATTGGCCGGAGTCTCCAAGCTTCTTTTTCCTTTTAGAACACGACATGTGATGACATGAACTTATATTTTTAACACATACTTCATGTAGATTTTAAACTTTTTAACCTTTGTATTTTAACCATATTTATGCATTTTTAAACACATGAATACACAATAAACTTCACATGAATTATGAATCTGTACATTATATTATTATCAAAAATGCAAATACACCCATTACTTTAGCAAGGGCTACAAAGGTTATATTTGTCGATTGATCTAATAAAAACTACTCACTTATACATGTTAAATGTGTCTTCAAAGCAGTTGCTCTTGGCCCTGTTTCAGTGAGGGGTGCCATATCGCTTAAGAAGCCCCTCAAATTAAATAGGACTGAATGTTTAAAGCCCCACACCGGCTTTTAATCAAACACTAGAATCTGATGGATTTGATTCAAATAAACAAATCTAATCTGTGGTATTATTTGAAAGCTCCAGCCTTTATTAAGCTCCAGGGGTGCTAACGCATAATGCTATGTTCTTACTGCCAGTAGATAAGCAATATGATGCAGTTTATTTTTAGTGGCGTCTTTATTTAAAGCTGCACCAAACAATACGTTGGTGGATCAAATGATGAATGTAAATCCAAGTTGTTGTTCTTTGTAAACAACTCCCAGTGAACAAGTAACTCTGGATTGTAAGAAATCTCCTTTTCTGCCTCATCTTTGAGATTGAGCTGGTTAGAGGACTGTGGATCAGTCTGACACAATAGAACACAAGTCTGTTGGGCCTGTGATAGAATCTTAAGATATAATCCTTATTGCATGGGAAATATAAATATACAGACTATTGAGTTACAACATCTGGCTGAACACTATTATTTCAGACTGTTTAAAAATCCTGGAGCCGTTACAGCTGCTGTAATTAACGGCACCAAACCACCATATTATTGCCAGATGACAAAGAAAGTGCTCAAGCTGAGACCTTCCTTAAAGCCTTCTGATGAATATTTTTCTCTTTCTCTTGTTTTCTTTTCTCTTGTGCTCCAGGAGCCGTGGAAGTCCATGTCCACACTCAGCTCTTCACTCTCTTCATCTTCCTATTCGTGCTGCTCCTCACCCGCTGTCCTGTGTTCTGATGCCGACTGCAGCTCCAGCAGCTCGGCCCTGACCTCCAGGAGAAAGAGCTCCCGACCTCACTCTGCGATGTCTCTTTCATTTGGTAGGAGAAAACTTAACATGGCATAGTGAGGAGGTTTTATGGTCACAATTTTGTATCGTATGTGTTGTCCTTGATTGCATTTGTATTTCACAAAGAAATTCTTCTTTGAATTTTTTTTTAAAATTTTGAACAAGGTAACTCTGTTTACTCTCAGGCACTCCTCAGGCCCACCCCCCACAGAGAGCCTGTGCTCGAGAAGAATGGTCCCAGTCACCCACTCCAGTACACTTCAAGAGGCGCACCTCCACGCCACTGCACAACAGTAAGATCCTGCCCTTTACCAGCAGTGATTACAGATCCTCTTTATCTGTGTGCTCTCACATCCTGTCTGCTCCTGTCGTCTGCTATTTTGCTCCACTCTGTGAGGTTTGGTCCATTTTCACCAACACAGTAGAAAACATGCAGCATCTTATCGATCCAGTATGTTTAGATGGTGCCTGTGAGCGGGGTTAGAGCCTGACTGTAACCTGCTGTGTTGATGTCATAGTCAACCAATAAGCAAGATGACAGGAAGGCAGGTTTGCTTTTTGAAAGACCGGACCTGCTGTTTTGTTGCCTTTATTTAACTAACAGATGGAGACCTTGCCTTATATTGGAATGGTGGTAATTCCCATTTTGAAACAGAAATCAGAAAGCCTTTATTGTCTTGGTAAGAGCTGTTTTTTTTGTTTATCGTTGTTTGTTTTTTGTGAGGCAGATAAACATGTAAATACGCAACTTGTATGATAGGCTGTACATGTGTAAGTGTATGTACACGCACCATCATTCCAACTTTATTTTTATATTTAGTTATTTTAGTTGCCAGTATTATATATGGTTTATCGGCACTATCTTTTTTTAATCATCATAAAATACACAAATATTATAAGACAGTTGTTGGTATGATTCATATTATACAAGAAAATGTAATTCTGTATTAACTGGAAATGTATACAAAACAAGGATATTGATTTGAGCGGGTTCACAAAAAATTATAATATAATTTGGGAATATAATATAATATTATATAATCTTATATCCTATTCTATTAGTTCATTTTAAACACATATTATCATTATAAACTGTAAGGATAATTATCTCATTGCCTGTTTTCAGTAAAGAGACACTGTGGAAAAAGATGCTGCTGTAAAGCCTTCCACTGTGTCTCCTTGTTTTTTCCCTGTAGACCAGTGTAACTGGTTGCTAGCATGTCAGATATCCCCCTGTGTTTGAATGAGGCTTCGAGGTGAACAGTAGATTGACATGAAATCATTCAGCATTTCATTGATTTTGAAATTGTGTCTGAATACATTTGTGTAATTAATGATTTTTTGCCTTTGTATTTACTCACCTATGGCAGCTATTATTTCAGTGGCTTTTGTGGTCGTCCACAATAGTGATCGATGAGCCTTAGGAACCATTGACTGGTTGATTGTAGGATCTCCCCTGTGTATCCAAAGAGGCTTGACCAAACATTACAAAAATGCCCCTTTTTTTCATTTAGGGTTAACTACCGAGCTAAAAATAGACACAGAATGATGTACCTGAACTAAGAGGTTCTAAAGGTGGACACACAAAGGAGTCAGATGGAGAATGGATGAACACATCACTCACCCAACACCCTGTCGATTTCCTGTCAGCTTGAATGATCTTATTCTCCCTTGTAGCAAGCAGAAGAAGGAGAAGACAATGTTTCTCCTCATATTATCCCCTGACATGTAGCAACAACCCTGTGATCCTTTCTGGTCATTGTTAATAAAGAATGAGTTAACTAGTCAAAACAAGCAGGAGATAGAAACATGGCTGACTTGGAGAATGATGATGGAACCGGATTTAAAGGAAAATAAGGAAGCTGTTTTTTTTCTGAGCTTTTTTCAGTTGTTCCTAATGAGGAGAGAGCATTTGTGGACCCAGAATGTTCTTAATGATAATGATTTTAAACATAAGTCCATAAATTCCTTTCTTCCATAACTCTTCCTTCCTTGTTGTCTCCTTATGGATTCTTCTGGAGATCTTTGTGTACATTTCTATGATTTATTTGTCTGTTACTTGTCTCGTTAATCAAAAGACTTTAAACAAATCTACATTTAGCACATGTAAATAATTACTGGTGGATTGGCCAGAACACATGGTTAAGGATGAGCTCTTGTACACTTTAACCAAAGAAGTGAAAAATCCCAGACGAACTGAAGGGGAGGTTGAAGGGAAGCTTATTGCTGTAGTGTATGAATTCAGGTTTGTGTGTGTGTGTGTCATCATAGGTCACAAATACAAGCAGCATGCAAGACATCTTAAAAGCAGAGTTATGGGTCTGTCACCTATCAGGATGACAGGCTCTGCTCAGGGTCGACACAGGAGAGCCAATCAGAAGGAGAGGAAGAGGAGCCACAGGCTTGAGGAAGGTGTGTGACGTATGCAGTGTATGTTCACACTGCATCGCGAGTAAACAGTAAATCAGTCTGTGACACTTGGCGTCACTCGGTTTGTGTGACATCTTTTGAAATCAATGATGTGTGTGTGTTTGTGCCCAGGTTATAAAGATGTCCTGTACCGGTCGGGTGAGCCGGAGGGAAGTTCAGACGAAGGGCTGGAGGAGAGCTACACACAGTTCCCACGCAAGCAGGACTCTCAAGTAAATCATTTACAGATTACATTAGTACACAGAAGCTTTTAACTCACTGTTTGCTTCTCAATCATAACTTATACGAAAAATATGAATTCTTCGATCTCGTTGAAAGGAATTTTATTGACACAGAATCCGGATCATTTTCTATATCTGCTCCATATGTCCCCTGTTCATAGATATTAGCAATCAACAGAAATCTCTACATTATTTCTTTTTTTTAATACTGCTAACAGACAAATAAACAGCGATGAAATTATTACCTACCAGGTCCAAATGATTACAGGGTCAAATGTTGGATAGAAGTTAAATATTTTAGAATTTTTATACTTGAAATGAAAAATGTATATTGAATTAAATCCTATATTTACTTCATTTTAAAATCTGTGTACCGCAGATCCACATGGATCACCTGATCCCTGCCTCTGTTAAATGTGCGAGGACTGTGTCGGTCTGTGTGAACGTGTCTGAATCATTGGTGTGAACTGTCACGTTGTTCTTACTTCAGCTCGGCGTGTGTTTCCTTTCAGGGCTCTGTTCGCAAACGCCAGGGAGGGAGTGTTTACAAAATCAACAACATTGTCCTCCCCATGTCACTGACCAAAGTGGAGAAGCTGCTGTACAAAGACATCCTCACACCGCGGTATGGAGCAAACCCACCCGTAGAGGATTGCCATAAAATTCTTGAAGTCACTTTTGTAACTAATATTTCAGCCACCCTAAACACTTTAATAGATGTATTAACTATATGTACTTCATTTTTTAATAAATGATGATGATACAAAATTATTTGTCTTACCATGGACTTATTTCCCAAATTTACAGGTTGATTATCTCTGATTCGTTACATTATTGGTTTCAGTTAACATTCTGCTATCGATCTTTGAAAGACAGATAAAGAAAGTGTTGTTTGACATTGTCCATTGACGTTATCCTTCTTTCTGCAGGTGGCGGCTGCTGTCCAGCCAGTCTCCGAGAGAGAAAGAGACAGAGCGGAAGGAGGACAGTGAGGACGAACAGGTGATGTCTTATACCTTTTAGACATGAGCACTTTATCTGAATTCGTTCAAAAAACATCCTCCTCATCCCTGTGTGTTGTGTGCAGGTGGAGGAGCTCAGCGATGGAGCCTTTGCTCAGAGGCACCTGGCTTTGGAGAAGAAAGAGAAACTGCGCTGGTCCTCTTTGGGAATGAGAAAATGCTTCAGGCATCTTACAAGGTACACACACACACACAAACACACACACACACACAAACACACACACACACACACACACACACACACACACACACACACATACACACACGTACACACGCAAAGTCCTAGCGTCGTTCAGTCTCCATATTGTTGTTTTAGATTCCTTGACTTGTTTTTAAAGCACTTCATATTCTTGCACCAGCATACATGTCTCACATGCTTGAAGTGTATGAACCTTCTGGTACAAATCAGTTAACTGTTCCACAATGCAGGACGAAAACCTGTGGTGAGGCAGGCTTTAGCTTTAATGCTCCAAATCGAGTTAAGGTCCTGAGAGCAGCCAGAAATACTGAAACCTTTAGAAAGTAAGCCATCTCTTTAGTCACGTTTGATTAAGTCTGGTTTATAGACATCACTTTATTTTATTAGGGCCCGAGCACCGAATGGTGAGAGGCCCTATTGAATCTGTAAGGATTTTTATTATTAGGGCCCGAGCACCGAATGGTGAGAGGCCCTATTGAATCTGTAAGGATTTTTATTATTATTAGGGCCCGAGCACCGAAATCGGTGGGAGGCCCTATTGAAATTGAAATGATTATTATTATTATTATTATTATTATTTTTCTTAGCTTAAATGAATTGGCTTTTTGAGGGCTTTAATGTGCTCAAAAAGTTGTAGGAGTTTGCAGTAAATTCGAAGGCGGCGAAAATTTACGTATTCTGAAGTATTTTGAAAAGGGCGTGGCAAAATGGCTCAAGAGCGCCACCTACGGAAAAGCCCCTCATTTAGCATTCACCGATCTTCAAAACAAACAAAGACTATTGTGTATCATGACTAGATGCACAAAAAAGTCCATCAGTGCATTATGAATAACGCAACAGGAAGCCCGCCAGTTTGACTTTAGTGGCCATTTTGGTCATATTAGATATTTTTTGTTTTAAGTACTCCTCCTACAGCTTTCATCAAATCAACTTACAATTTAGACGATCGTCATCACAACAAAATGGAGATCTAAAGTTATTGAAGGATTAAGTTTTAGCAAAACCGTCTGACCGTGGTGTGGCCTCAAAGTTTGATTAAACGCCATCAAAACACGGGCTCCTGTATCTTGGACATATTTTGTCCAATCGAGTCCAAACTATACACATAACACAAGAGTCGCGACCTGAAGACATCGGTACAGAAATCGTGACTTAAAATCACAGCGTCCCCTGGTGGCAACAGCAAATGTCTTGTTTTTCTATGTGTTACAGTTTGATTCACTACTCGTAGGGCCTTCATTAAATCAACGTAAAAATTTGATGCATGTGTTCAAAACAAGATGAAGATCTAAAGTTAACGAAATTGCAACTTTTCATAATACTGTGTGACCGTGGTGTGGCTTCCAGTTTGAGGAATGAAAACATCTATATCTGGCAGATGTGCTGCAATATTTAGTCACTAGATGGCAGTGTCAGACCATGCTTTGTGTTATCTATGCATTAACAGACTGTGTTTACAGGGTGGCCAACTTTAGAGGAGAATTAAACCTTTTACAGCATTGCTCAAACTTTGGTTTTAGTCTCAATCGCTAAGTTCTTCCTTCATGACAACTCTGAGGGGGGTGTATTTTATTTTAACTCCCTCGTTTAAGCGATATAGATGTTTGAAATTCACGTGACGTCACAGGGACGCGCACCCACTTCCTGGTGCCATGCTGCGGTTTCAGCTCAATAGAGTGAGCAGCACACGCCTCATCAGACTGTCCGCGGCTTCCACTCCCATATCGTATGAGAAACACGGTTTGAAGTTCTGCTTGTTCTCCTGAGGGACACGTCAAAGACGTCTGCGCTCTGTGGTAAGTCACATAGAGTATTTTATTTAGATGTATTCGCAGGGTGCCTTTGAATCGGGCGTGCTAGCTTAGTAGCGCTAATCCGGACGCTACATACCAGCTGCGATCGGGTTAGATGCGAATGCCAGCTGTTACTGACACAGCACCATGAACGCAGGTCCACAAAGCAGAGACAAGCGTTACTTTATTAGGATGACTCTGAGACAGGAGACTGTGTGTCGGCTTGTAAGCTAGCTTCGCTAGCGGCCTAGCTAAGCTAACTGAAACCTGAGTGTTTAAAGTCACATCTGGAGTGCCAGAGCAGCTGTTCAAAGGAGCATTACGTGTCCTAAAGCTCTTTCTTCAGAGTAGTGTTGTAACGTGTTACAGTGAAAAGTAACCGTGTCTGCCACCTTCACTCTTTAAATCGTTAATCTCAGACAGACTTCACTGAATTCTTTTGTTAAATATGAGTAAATCATAGCCTTGTAACTTTACTAGAACAGACAGTGTCATACAGAGTTGTAGGCTTATATGCACTACCTATTTCCTAAGCTGAAATGATTATGATCTGATTAACTTTGAATTAATATTTTATTTTTCCCATGTAAAAGTCTGTTAATTATTTTACCTGGCCCATGTATGACTTTACAGATCTGTGTATTGGTTTTAAGTACCTGTAGAAGGTCCAACTTGACACACAACTTGAATCCAACCACACTGAACACTGACTCCAGGTACAGACCTGTTTTCATTACTTACAAACAAAGTATTGCACATAATACATAATGTATTAAATTATAATGCAATACTTTTAATGTGAAATAACTCCATACTTTACATTTATTGTCATGCTAGTGCACGTTTTAATCCAAAAGCATATTCAAATACATAGTTGATTTCCACAGAAAATGAGAATACACACTTGTTCAAAAGTAACACTTCCTGTACAATAATGATATATTTTATGTTTCCTATCATTTTATTAGGGACAGACGAGCCTGAAGGACACAGCTGTGATGACCATGTTCTGTCTCTTATGGCAAAGCAGAAATATTAAACACTGGGTTGACCAGCATAAAGCTGCAGATCTCCACCATGTTGCAACTGAGGATTTCAGGAGCTGCATTAATGAGGAGCAGAAGCGCACTGTTATGAATGTTTTGTGTTGTGTATGAAGCACCACATATTTCAGATAGAACCAATGTACTGGGGTCTGGGTTTGTATCCTAATGGTTAAATGCACATACTTTAAATCGCTTTTGATAAAACGTGAGAAAGAAATACAACATTGTATACATAAAATGTCTTTCTACCTCATCTGTAATATTCAAGGTGATGATCTCCCACAGAGCTGTTGATAACAGTCCACATCAAGTCTCTCCACTTCCCTCAGTGTGAAAACATAATTATATAATTAATGTGAGAACTGTTTACAACACTGATTTGTGGACATTATAATCTTATCTACACTGTCTAATTCACTCGACAACTCCATGACAGACTAAATAAACGATGTGAAAATAGTAATGGTGGATATACCAGCCTGTATCAGAATATTGGTGAAACATAGTTACTATCACATGCAACGTACACGTGTAGCGTATTGATAGTAACTTATTAAAAAAATAAATAAAGTCACAACCAAAACAAGACTGTGGAGTTAACTTGCTTCAATCTGTTCATTAGACGTGATAAATAAACGGTAACTTTTATAACAATTACATATTACACAAAACTTGAGGCATGTAAGCATATGATGATAGATAAAGCAATAGGTTATGTTGTATAGTTTGAAGGTTACTTACCTCTAGTTCAGCACCAGCGGCTGGCTACAGGAAGTGGAGCGATCATCCTTGCCGCAGAGCGCAAACGCATGCAATGCGGAGACTAGCGCTTGGTCATCGAACGTTCTCTCTTCATCGACCGCAACAGACTAGAAATTGCCTGTGCTCGGGCCCGTTAGTGCTACAACGTAGCCCTAGTTATTAGGGCCCGAGCACCGAATGGTGAGAGGCCCTATTGAATCTGTAAGGATTTTTATTATTATTATTATTATTATTATTATTATTATTTCCCTTTGGGGGGCTTTTTCAGGGTCTAGACATGCTCAAAAAGTTATGAAACTTTGCATGAAATTCAAGGTCTGCGGATATTTTAGTATTCTGGAGTAATTGGAATTGGGCGTGGCAAAATGGCTCTACAGCGCCCCCTGGAACCAGCCCCTAGGTTTCCACATAACGGATTTTCATCAAAATCTGGATATAGGTGTATCGTGACCAGTCATGAAAAAAAGTCTCATGGAGCATTATGAAAAACGCAACAGGAATTCCGCCATTTTGCTTTTAGTGGCCATTTTGGCAATATCCCACATTTTTACTTTTACGTACTTGTCCCAGGGCTTTCATCAGATCAACTTCAAATTCAGATGAGTGTCATCACAACAAGATGGAGATAAAAAATGATTGAGGGATTTTTTTTTTATCACACCGTGTGACCGTGGCATGGCGTTAAAAATTGGTTACACGCCATCAAAACACGGGCATCTGTATCTCGGACATACATGTTCCAATCAAGTCCAAACTAGACATGTAAGACAATAGTCCCCGCCTGATGACATCTATGCATAAATGATGACTTAAAACCGCAGCGCCCCCTGGTGGCAACAGGAAATGTCTTGTTTTTTGCTTGTCTTACACTTGGATGAATTTCTCCTCATCCACTGACCTCAACCATGTCAAACTGTATCAAATGGGTCCCAAGACATTGACAATGAAGACATAAGATTACCGTGACTTTTCGTCAAACGCCATATGAATGGCGTGGCATTAAAGTTCATCAACTCGCCGTGAAACACGAAAATTGCTGTAACTTCAGTGTTCATGATTCTATCTCTCTCAAACTACATGTGTGTAACAACAGCCCCCCCCTGAAGATATTCATATGGTTTTAAGAAATGGGCGTGGCAAAAAAACTGACCAGCGCCCCCTATAGGGCAACCCCGGCACTACGATGGCCGACATTTATACAAATCTATCGGGACATGTGTCGTTTCATAACAAACAAAAAAATATCTTGGATAGGTATGCTTGACCAAACAGGGAGGCCGCCATTTTGGATTAAGTGGCCATTTTTTTTCCATATTCCACATTTTTACTTGATGCACTTGTCCCAGGGCTTTCATCAGATTAACTTCAAATTAAGATCAGTGCCATCACAACAAGATGGAGATAAAAAGTGATTAAGAGATTGACCTTTCGTCACACCGTGTGACCGTGGCGTGGCGTCTTGAGTTTGATTAAACGCCATCAAAACACGAGGTTCTGTATCTCGGACATACATTGTCCAATCGAGTCCAAACTAGACATGTAAGACAAGGGTGCCATCCTGATGACATCTACACAGAAATTATGACTTGAAATTACAGTGCCCCCTGGTGGCTACAGGAAGTGACATGTTTTATACTTTGATGAACTGCTCCTGGCTGATTTACAATATACAGCTCAAATCAGATCAGTCAAGTCATTAGATCATGGTCAGAATTGTGACGTTTCCTCAAACCGTGTAAACATTGATGTGCGGCGAAGGATTTTCCTTCGCCAAAGGACACGATGTTATCATAACTCCACTGTGCATTGTCCTATCACTACAAAACTTCTGTCACATGATAAGAGTACAAGCCTGAACAGCTCTATGTGTCAATATTTCCTCAGTGTCATAGCGCCACCTACTGATTCGCCAGGAAACAGGAAGTACTTTGTTAATCCACTCTGCATTATCCAACCGGCTCCAAACTACTGACCTATGATCACAATACTATTCTGAACAGCTCCACATATAAATATTAGGTCAGGGTCATAGCGCCACCTACTGATCAGTGTGAAAATTAAGTTGTGTTAACATTGTCCAATTGACACAAAATTGCTCACGCTACATCAGAGCGCCTACATGAACAGATATATATGTCTGTGCGTAATAATAGTGATGGCGCCACCTACTGGCAAACCTACTGCCGCAGAGTGCAAAACGCATGCAACGTGGAGAAGTGCATGCTCGATCGATGATGTGCGCTTGGTCATCGATCGCTCTCTCCACCGACCGCAACAGGCTTCAACGTGCGGGTGCTCGGGCCCGCAAGTGCTACAACGTAGCCCTAGTTATTATTATTTCCCTTTGGGGGGCTTTTTCAGGGTCTAGACATGCTCAAAAAGTTATGAAACTTTGCAGGAAATTCAAGGTCTGCGGATATTTTAGTATTCTGGAGTAATTGGAATTGGGCGTGGCAAAATGGCTCTACAGCGCCCCCTGGAACCAGCCCCTAGGTTTCCACATAACGGATTTTCATCAAAATCTGGATATAGGTGTATCGTGACCAGTCATGAAAAAAAGTCTCATGGAGCATTATGAAAAACGCAACAGGAAGTCCGCCATTTTGCTTTTAGTGGCCATTTTGGCAATATCCCACATTTTTACTTTTACGTACTTGTCCCAGGGCTTTCATCAGATCAACTTCAAATTCAGATGAGTGTCATCACAACAAGATGGAGATAAAAAATGATTGAGGGATTTTTTTTTTATCACACCGTGTGACCGTGGCATGGCGTTAAAAATTGGTTACACGCCATCAAAACACGGGCATCTGTATCTCGGACATACATGTTCCAATCAAGTCCAAACTAGACATGTAAGACAATAGTCCCCGCCTGATGACATCTATGCATAAATGATGACTTAAAACCGCAGCGCCCCCTGGTGGCAACAGGAAATGTCTTGTTTTTTGCTTGTCTTACACTTGGATGAATTTCTCCTCATCCACTGACCTCAACCATGTCAAACTGTATCAAATGGGTCCCAAGACATTGACAATGAAGACATAAGATTACCGTGACTTTTCGTCAAACGCCATATGAATGGCGTGGCATTAAAGTTCATCAACTCGCCGTGAAACACGAAATTGCTGTAACTTCAGTGTTCATGATTCTATCTCTCTCAAACTACATGTGTGTAACAACAGCCCCCCCCTGAAGATATTCATATGGTTTTAAGAAATGGGCGTGGCAAAAAAACTGACCAGCGCCCCCTATAGGGCAACCCCCGCACTACGATGGCCGACATTTATACAAATCTATCGGGACATGTGTCGTTTCATAACAAACAAAAAAATATCTTGGATAGGTATGCTTGACCAAACAGGGAGGCCGCCATTTTGGATTAAGTGGCCATTTTTTTTCCATATTCCACATTTTTACTTGATGCACTTGTCCCAGGGCTTTCATCAGATTAACTTCAAATTAAGATCAGTGCCATCACAACAAGATGGAGATAAAAAGTGATTAAGAGATTGACCTTTCGTCACACCGTGTGACCGTGGCGTGGCGTCTTGAGTTTGATTAAACGCCATCAAAACACGAGGTTCTGTATCTCGGACATACATTGTCCAATCGAGTCCAAACTAGACATGTAAGACAAGGGTGCCATCCTGATGACATCTACACAGAAATTATGACTTGAAATTACAGCGCCCCCTGGTGGCTACAGGAAGTGACATGTTTTATACTTTGATGAACTGCTCCTGGCTGCTTTAAGATATACAGCTCAAATCAGATCAGTCAAGTCATTGAATCAAGGTCAGAATTGTGACATTTCCTCAAACCATGTAAACATTGATGTTTGGCGAAGGATCATCCTTCGCCAAAGGACACGATGTTTTCATAAGTCCACTGTGCATTGTCCTATCACTACCAAACTTCTGTCACATGATAAGAGTACAAGCCTGAACAGCTCTATGTGTCAATATTTCCTCAGTGTCATAGCGCCACCTACTGATTCGCCAGGAAACAGGAAGTACTTTGTTAATCCACTCTGCATTATCCAACCGGCTCCAAACTACTGACCTATGATCACAATACTGATCTGAACAGCTCCACATATAAATATTAGTTCAGGGTCAGAGCGCCACCTACTGATCAGTGTGAAAATTAAGTTGTGTTAACATTGTCCGATTGACACAAAATTGCTCACGCTGTATCAGAGCGCCTACATGAACAGATATATATGTCTGTGCGTAATAATAGTGATGGCGCCACCTACTGGCAAACCTACTGCCGCAGAGCGCATTTAACGTGGAGAAGTGCATGCTCGATCGATGATGTGCGCTTGGTCATCGATCGCTCTCTCCACCGACCGCAACAGGCTTCAACGTGCGGGTGCTCGGGCCCGCAAGTGCTACAACGTAGCCCTAGTTATTATTATTAGGGCCCGAGCACCGAATGGTGAGAGGCCCTATTGAATCTGTAAGGATTTTTATTATTATTATTAGGGCCCGAGCACCGAAATCGGTGGGAGGCCCTATTGAAATTGAAATGATTATTATTATTATTATTATTATTATTTTTCTTAGCTTAAATGAATTGGCTTTTTGAGGGCTTTAATGTGCTCAAAAAGTTGTAGGAGTTTGCAGTAAATTCGAAGGCGGCGAAAATGTACGTATTCTGGAGTATTTTGAAAAGGGCGTGGCAAAATGGCTCAAGAGCGCCACCTACGGAAAAGCCCCTCATTTAGCATTCACCGATCTTCAAAAAAAACAAAGACTATTTTGTATCATGACTAGATGCACAAAAAAGTCCATCAGTGCATTATGAATAACGCAACAGGAAGCCCGCCAGTTTGACTTTAGTGGCCATTTTGGTCATATTCCATATTTTTTCTTTGATGTACTTGTCGTACAGCTTTCATCAGATCAACTTCAAATTTAGACGATCGTCATCACAACAAATTGGAGATCTAAAGTTATTGAAGGATTACGTTTTAGCAAAACCGTCTGACCGTGGTGTGGCGTTAAAGTTTGATGAAACGCCATCAAAACACAAGCTTCCATATTTCAGACATAGTTTGTCCAATTGAGTCCAAACTAGACACATACGACAAGAGTCGCGACCAGAAGACATCACTGCAGAAATTGTGACTTACAATCACAGCGCCCCCTGGTGGCAACAGGAAATGTCTTGTTTTTAAGACGTGTTATGTTTTTATGTACTACTCGGAGAGCTTTCATCAGATCAACTTAAAAATTAGATGAGACTCTACAAAACAAGATGAAGATCTAAAGTTATCAAAATTTAAACTTTTCATCAATCCGTGTGACCGTGGTGAGGCTTAAAATCTTGATGTGCAAAATGAAAAGACCTGTTTTCATTTTAACCATGTATGTGTTTCATGGTCTTATACTGACCTCTAGTGGCTTTATATTGCCGGCACAACCTACTTGTACCGCAATATTAAGTCACTAGAGGGCAGTGTAGGATCATGGTTTGACCAAGGCACAAATTGTGTCACCTAAGGCAGGGGTAGGCAACCTTTACTATTTCCTCCACTCTTCCCCCAATTTAAAGCTGTCTGTTGCCGCACAACATATTTGATACCACAGGTTATAAAGTTATATATATATATATATATATATATAGTCATGCAATATATATAAAAACTATAGTTTGTTGCATTTATTAAATAATAGAACGACAATAAAGACAACTGTTGACATTTAACTGCTATTTTTACCTGTTACAAAATAGGAAAACACCAAACTCTGACCATGGCGTGGAGTCAAAGTCTGATCACACGCCATCAAAACACGAGTGTCTGTATCTTGGACATATTTGGTCCAATCAACTCCAAACTAGACATGTAAGACAAGGGTCGCGACCTGATGACATCTACAAAGACATCATGACTTAAAATCCTAGCGCCACTGGCTACAGGAAGTGAAGCGTTTATTGTTGCTGCAGAGCTTAAAACGCACGCAAGGCAGAGACATGCGCTTGGTCATCGATCGTTCTCTCTCCCCCGACCGCAACAGACTTGAAATTGCCTGTGCTCGACCACTCTTCCCCCAATTTAAAGCTGTCTGGTGCCACACAACATATTTGATAACACAGGTTATAAAGTTATATATATATATATATATATAGTCATACAATATATATAAAAACTATAGTTTGTTGCATTTATTAAATAATAGAACGACAATAAAGACAACTGTTGACATTTAACTGCTATTTTTACCTGTTACAAAATAGGAAAACACCAAACTCTAACCATGGCGTGGAGTCAAAGTCTGATCACACGCCATCAAAACACGAGTGTCTGTATCTTGGACATATTTGGTCCAATCAACTCCAAACTAGACATGTAAGACAAGGGTCGCGACCTGATGACATCTACAAAGACATCATGACTTAAAATCCTAGCGCCACCTGCTGGCTACAGGAAGTGAAGCGTTTATTGTTGCTGCAGAGCTTAAAACGCACGCAAGGCAGAGACATGCGCTTGGTCATCGATCGTTCTCTCTTCCCCGACCGCAACAGACTTGAAATTGCCTGTGCTTGACCACTCTTCCCCCAATTTAAAGCTGTCTGGTGCCGCACAACATTATTGATAACACAGGTTATAAAGTTACAGTGCCTTGCATAAGTATTCACCCCCTTTGGACTTTTCTACATTTTGTCATGGTATAACCACAGATTTAAATTTATTTCATCGTGAGTTTATGTAATGGACCAACACAAAATAGTGCATCATTTGGAAGTGGGGGGAAATATTACATGGATTTCACAATTATTTACAAATAAAAATCTGAAAAGTGTTGAGTGCATATGTATTCACCCCCTTTACTGTGAAACCCCTAACAAAGATCTGGTGCGACCAATTGCATTCACAAGTCACATTTGCAAGTCACATAATTAGTAAATAGGGTCCACCTGTCTGCAATTTAATCTCAGTATAAATACACCTGTTCTGTGACGGACTCAGAGTTTGTTGGAGATCATTACTGAACAAACAGCATCATGAAGACCAAGGAGCTCACCAAACAGGTCAGGGATAAAGTTGTGGAGAAATATGAAGCAGGGTTAGGTGATAAAAAAATATCCAGAGCTTTGAACATCTCTCTGAGCACCATAAAATCCATCATAAGAAAATGGAAAGAATATGGCACAACCGCAAACCTACCAAGAGGAGGCCGTCCACCCAAACTGAAGAGTCGGACAAGGAGAAAATGAATCAGAGAAGCAACCAGGAGGCCCATGGTTACTCTGGAGGAGTTGCAGAGATCCACAGCTGAGGTGGGAGAATCTGTCCACAGGACAACTATTAGTCGTCTACTCCACAAATCTGGCCTTTATGGAAGAGTGGCAAGAAGAAAGCCATTGTTGAAAGGGCTCCATAAAAAATCCCGTTTGGAGTTTGCCAGAAGCCATGTGGGAGACACAGCAAACATGTGGAAGAAGGTGCTCTGGTCAGATGAGACCAAAATTGAACTTTTTGGCCTCAATGCAAAACGCTATGTGTGGCGAAAACCCAACACTGCCCATCACCCTGAGCACACCATCCCAACAGTGAAACATGGTGGTGGTAGCATCATGCTGTGGGGATGCTTCTCTTCAGCAGGTACAGGGAAACTGGTCAGAATAGAGGGAAAGATGGATGGAGCCAAATACAGGGAAATCCTTGAAGAAAATCTGATGCAGTCTGCAAAAGACTTGAGACTGGGGCGGAGGTTCATCTTCCAGCAGGACAATGACCCTAAACATACAGCCAGAGCTACAAAGGAATGGTTTGGATTAAAGAATGTTAATGTCTTAAAATGGCCCAGTCAAAGCCCAGACCTCAATCCAATAGAGAATCTATGGCAAGACTTGAAGATTGCGGTTCACAGACGGTCTCCATCCAATCTGACTGAGCTTCATCTATTTGGCCAAGAAGAATGGAAAAACCTTTCCATCTCGAGATGTGCAAAGCTGGTAGAGACATACCCCAAAAGACTTGCAGCTGTAATTGCAGCGAAAGGGGGTTCTACCAAGTATTGACACAGGGGGGTGAATACTTATGCACCCAACAGATGTCAACTTTTTTGTTCTCATTATTGTTTGTGTCACAATAAAATTTATTTTGCACCTCCAAAGTACTATGCATGTTTTGTTGATCAAACGGGAAAAAGTTTATTTAAGTCTATTTGAATTCCAGTTAGTAACAGTACATAATGGGAAAAAGTCCAAGGGGGGTGAATACTTATGCAAGGCACTGTATATATATATATATAAAAACTATAGTTTGTTGCATTTATTAAATAATAGAACGACAATAAAGACAACTGTTGACATTTAACTGCTATTTTTACCTGTTACAAAATAGGAAAACACCAAACTCTGACCATGGCGTGGAGTCAAAGTCTGATCACACGCCATCAAAACACGAGTGTCTGTATCTTGGACATATTTGGTCCAATCAACTCCAAACTAGACATGTAAGACAAGGGTCGCGACCTGATGACATCTACACAGACATCATGACTTAAAATCCTAGCGCCACTGGCTACAGGAAGTGAAGCGTTCATTGTTGCTGCAGAGCTTAAAACGCACGCAAGGCAGAGACATGCGCTTGGTCATCGATCGTTCTCTCTCCCCCGACCGCAACAGACTTGAAATTGCCTGTGCTCGACCACTCTTCCCCCAATTTAAAGCTGTCTGGTGCCGCACAACATATTTGATAACACAGGTTATAAAGTTATATATATATATATAGACATACAATATATATAAAAACTATAGTTTGTTGCATTTATTAAATAATAGAACGACAATAAAGACAACTGTTGACATTTAACTGCTATTTTTACCTGTTACAAAATAGGAAAACACTAAACTCTTACCATGGCGTGGAGTCAAAGTCTGATCACACGCCATCAAAACACGAGCGTCTGTATCTTGGACATATTTGGTCCAATCAACTCCAAACTAGACATGTAAGACAAGAGTCGCGACCTGATGACATCTACAAAGACACCATGACTTAAAATCCTAGCGCCACCTGCTGGCTACAGGAAGTGAAGCGTTTATTCTTGCTGCAGAGCTTAAAACGCAAGCAAGGCAGAGACGTGCGCTTGGTCATCGATCGCTCTCTCTTCCCCGACCGCAACAGACTTGAAATTGCCTGTGCTCGGGCCCGTTAGTGCTACAACGTAGCCCTAGTTATTATTATTATTTCCCTTTGGGGGGCTTTTTCAGGGTCTAGACATGCTCAAAAAGTTATGAAACTTTGCAGGAAATTCAAGGTCTGCGGATATTTTAGTATTCTGGAGTAATTGGAATTGGGCGTGGCAAAATGGCTCTACAGCGCCCCCTGGAACCAGCCCCTAGGTTTCCACATAACGGATTTTCATCAAAATCTGGATATAGGTGTATCGTGACCAGTCATGAAAAAAAGTCTCATGGAGCATTATGAAAAACGCAACAGGAAGTCCGCCATTTTGCTTTTAGTGGCCATTTTGGCAATATCCCACATTTTTACTTTTACGTACTTGTCCCAGGGCTTTCATCAGATCAACTTCAAATTCAGATGAGTGTCATCACAACAAGATGGAGATAAAAAATGATTGAGGGATTTTTTTTTTATCACACCGTGTGACCGTGGCATGGCGTTAAAAATTGGTTACACGCCATCAAAACACGGGCATCTGTATCTCGGACATACATGTTCCAATCAAGTCCAAACTAGACATGTAAGACAATAGTCCCCGCCTGATGACATCTATGCATAAATGATGACTTAAAACCGCAGCGCCCCCTGGTGGCAACAGGAAATGTCTTGTTTTTTGCTTGTCTTACACTTGGATGAATTTCTCCTCATCCACTGACCTCAACCATGTCAAACTGTATCAAATGGGTCCCAAGACATTGACAATGAAGACATAAGATTACCGTG
This sequence comes from Pleuronectes platessa, assembly GCF_947347685.1. Lineage (NCBI taxonomy): Eukaryota > Metazoa > Chordata > Actinopteri > Pleuronectiformes > Pleuronectidae > Pleuronectes > Pleuronectes platessa. The sequence continues at coordinate 14,829,909 of NC_070639.1, forward strand.
ACTTTTCGTCAAACGCCATATGAATGGCGTGGCATTAAAGTTCATCAACTCGCCGTGAAACACGAAATTGCTGTAACTTCAGTGTTCATGATTCTATCTCTCTCAAACTACATGTGTGTAACAACAGCCCCCCCCTGAAGATATTCATATGGTTTTAAGAAATGGGCGTGGCAAAAAAACTGACCAGCGCCCCCTATAGGGCAACCCCGGCACTACGATGGCCGACATTTATACAAATCTATCGGGACATGTGTCGTTTCATAACAAACAAAAAAATATCTTGGATAGGTATGCTTGACCAAACAGGGAGGCCGCCATTTTGGATTAAGTGGCCATTTTTTTTCCATATTCCACATTTTTACTTGATGCACTTGTCCCAGGGCTTTCATCAGATTAACTTCAAATTAAGATCAGTGCCATCACAACAAGATGGAGATAAAAAGTGATTAAGAGATTGACCTTTCGTCACACCGTGTGACCGTGGCGTGGCGTCTTGAGTTTGATTAAACGCCATCAAAACACGAGGTTCTGTATCTCGGACATACATTGTCCAATCGAGTCCAAACTAGACATGTAAGACAAGGGTGCCATCCTGATGACATCTACACAGAAATTATGACTTGAAATTACAGCGCCCCCTGGTGGCAACATGAAGTGACATGTTTTATACTTTGATGAACTGCTCCTGGCTGCTTTAAGATATACAGCTCAAATGAGCTCAGTCAAGTCATTGAATCAAGGTCAGAATTGTGACATTTCCTCAAACCATGTAAACATTGATATTTGGCGAAGGATCATCCTTCGCCAAAGGACACGATGTTTTCATAAGTCCACTGTGCATTGTCCTATCACTACCAAACTTCTGTCACATGATAAGAGTACAAGCCTGAACAGCTCTATGTGTCAATATTTCCTCAGTGTCATAGCGCCACCTACTGATTTGCCAGGAAACAGGAAGTACTTTGTTAATCCACTCTGCCTTATCCAACCGGCTCCAAACTTCTGACCTATGATCACAATCCTGATCTGAACAGCTCCATATATAAACATTAGTTCAGGGTCATAGCGCCACCTACTGATCAGTGTGAAAATTACGTTGTGGTAAAATTGTCCAATTGACACAAAATTGCTCACGCTACATCAGAGCGGCTACTTGAAGAGATCTATATGTCTGTGTGTAGTAATAGTGATGGCGCCACCTACTGGCAAACCTATTGCCGCAGAGCGCAAAACGCATGCAACGTGGAGAAGTGCATGCTCGATCGATGATGTGCGCTTGGTCATCGATCGCTCTCTCCACCGACCGCAACAGGCTTCAACGTGCGGGTGCTCGGGCCCGCAAGTGCTACAACGTAGCCCTAGTTCTATTTATGTTGTAAATTTATCAGTGCTCCCACACAACCTGGAAAACATGGAAATAGTCCTTTTCTAGTCAAGGAAACAATCCGGGATTTGATCAAAATGACACTATATCTTTGAAATAATCTTCATTGTCTTGGAATTTTTTTATCGCAGTTAATGCCCTTACTAACGTCACCTATGTAAACTTCAGTGCATAAACTAAACTAAAACACCACATCCTTATACCTACTTGATGACATAATCAACAATGTCAGAAAGCTGGTGGCACAAGTTCAAAATTCAGCATTCTCAATTCCAGCCTAAACCTCAGTGAAAGCAACGCTACCACATGCATCAGGACTGAAGAGTTTATCAGACTTTCTCAAATGTCAAAAACAACAGGCAGTGTTTGTCACAGCCTTTAATACTTAAATCACAAGATCACAACAAAGAGAAGCATGTGACAGTCGGATTAAAATCCTGAGCTCACAAAGACTGTGCTGACTCTGCAATGCAGCTGCTGGAGAGTCAGTGTGTTCACCTCTGTGCATGTAAATACAATCTGTGTGAAAGTGGAATGCTGAGAGATCTCTTGGCAGAGTTTCATGGGGTATGCTTGTTTTTTCACTCCAGATCTGGCAGCAGGCTGTCAGGCGGTGGGGGCGGTGTGTTCGCATCAGGAGAGGAGAGCTCTGCGGAGTGGAGTGGTGCTCAGCTGGAAACAGACGGACAGCCGAGCTCGGAGGAGTGGCTGGTGAGATCAAAAGCAACACAGCTGAAACCTCAGATCCACCGAACGTTTTTCTCAGATGTAACTCAAATTTAATAATAATGAGTCTGGGGTCAGAGTGGTTCAAAGATCCTAGTTATCAATTCTTTCCTTCACAATCAAAAATGAAAATTGATAAGCATTTGAGCTTTTCTTCTTAAAAACTGCAACATTCTTTTTATACCTTGTTCCTCCAAAACATTTTCAGACTTTCAAATTTGCCACTGTTTCCGTTGGGGAAGTTCCGAAACGTTTAAACCTGAGTTTTGAAAGGGCATAGCTTTATTTTGAAACTCCGCAGACCTTCACCTGCCCTCCTGTTGCAGTCTGTTATTTCAGAGTTGAGTTTGCAACACCCACTTTTCAGAGATTGACCCACACATTGATTTTGGCAGGGTTCTCCCGCAGCTCTGTTCTTGGAACTTCGAAAGCCATGTTTTGAATAAGAGTAGGGATCCAGGAGGCAGGGTCACTTGCTAAACATATTATTTGCTCTGGGCTGAAATACAATAACATTTCGGGTTCATGACGTGTTGACAGACTATGCACAGGATTTCAACCTTTCAAAGCCTTTTTTTTTTTCTAGTTTTAGAATGTGGCTTAACATTTATCCCATACCCAGAGGTAAAATAAACAGACTGATTTATTCATCTGCTTGTACAAAATTATTTCTCACTTCAACCCCAGAACATCGAGGGACTGAAGGATGTTTTATGTAGCGTTCCAGTCCGGGATGAAATTGTGTTATTTGTGCGTGAGCAGAATTACAAAGAGTGCGTTACATTAAAATGTACTGAAGACTATTCAGTAGTCCTTCCCAGGAGCGTTGTGTGTGTTATGAGGATTAGAAGGATTCTCAAGAGCCAACACAGTTACTCGTCGCCCCTTTCTTGAATCGACGTTGCTCTGATTGCAGTGCTCTCTCGAGTTTTTAGTTTGATTGGACGATCGAGTCGATACTAAACCAGACCGTCCTAATCAACCTTCTCCACGCCACCAATTTCCTCCTTCACTGCCTTACACTACTTATGCACCCATACAAACCCTGATTGAAGCACGACGTTAGCTTTTTTATTTTAAAACCAGCATCTGAGCCCTGCACGGTCTAAATTCAGAGAAGGGACGGATATAGGAAAAGCAATTGTCATGATTCCGAGCATTGTTTTAGGGGGTCATTGCATTAATAATATATCAGATAAATGGGTTACACTCTCATCTCTGTGTCTATAGCAATCAATACCAACTATACAAACTAAACTCTGTTGTGGAAAAACAAGCCAGTTACAGTTCTGTGTCCTGTGTGTCCTCCGGCAGCCTCAGACACCGTGGGAACGACGAGTGTTTCCTCTGGACGAGGATGAGGACGAAGCCCTCCTCTCTGACAGTTTAATCTGCTCAGATTCTGGTTATCGATCCGCATCGAAGAACTCCAACTCCCAGCTCTCCCCAGCACAATCCTCGGGTGCTACACTGCCCTCTGGTGAACAAAGTGCCAGCATTACACCTCAAGGCAGCTGAGGGAGCGGTGCCTTAACCCTTTTTATTGTAAGTCAGGAAATATTGTGAATTTTGTGTTAATTATCTATTCAATAATGAATTCCTGGTTTTATTTTTTACACTTATTCATTCATTAAGTATACTTTTTAAATTTTGGATCTGAATTTACTCAGAAATAAAGGAAGAATTAGGGTTCTTTTCTTCTTTCTCTCCTTTTTTAAATGGGAAATCTCTTCTTTAGCCAATTAATGAAAAGGGGAAGAAGACCATTATAACTGAATAACACTGAGATTGTAATGTTGTCAGAAAAATGAAAGTTTTATTTAAAAACTGTTGCAGCTATCTGAAAACTTGCTTCACTTTCTAAATAGTTTTCATGTCAAATATTAACAAGCGAGTATTTCACATTTTGATGTACTTTGCATCAAATCCAGGTCACATTCAAACGATTCTTATAATTAGGAATGTTTTGACAGTTACTTATATGACTTAAATGTTATATTTGTAAATTAAGTAATAATTATATTATTTCCTCTCCAGATTGCCTCACGTCTGGGAACGGGAGGAGAAAATGTGCCCCGGGAGCCTTGATTTTTTTATACTAAATACATTTCATGTGTATAGTGATCTGATGTCATTAGATAAATACTTTTAAGTAAAAGCTTTTATTTTGTGAATATTGTAACACGTGTAGTTGTAACTGCAGCTCCTGCTACACTTTCAGGTTTTAATGTAAAGAGATGTATACCAGCACAACTCCCCTGTAGTCTCAGGTTTGTGTACTGTTTGTAGTTGTCACCTGCTATTTATTTTCACTGTTGTCTTAACAAGTCTGTATAAAAAGACTTATATAATATATACATATGTCAACCTTCACCTGAGTTACGTGAGCTTTTTGATTTCATGGTCTTTGTGGATATATGTCAAAGTGACAAAAGTAAGTGGGGAGATATCAAATATATCCTTCTTTTAAGGACATATTATATTTAAGGACTTTACAGATGAGTAAACTTAGTTAAATACAGTGGATGTCATACTTTTCCTGCCTTTACATTATTTGTATATTGATATAAATATTTATAATAATTTACAATGTCTACAACTTATACCAAGTTTATTTAGCTATGATGTCATTGATGTGAGCTTATACTGGAAGAAGCGATACATGTGAGACCATTTCAATGATTAACTGTCGCTGTAACCTCCAGATTTATAAAGTTGATGTAGGTCATAGCTTTTTAAGGCCTTAGTCCCATGCAGGGAAACAGCTCAAACTTTGATCCCATATGAATAACCTCTTACCAGGAGGACTACTGGACAGATGGTGGCTAAGGTCGTCCTTCTCATCTGCATGTATGTGTGTCAGTGGCTTCACTTTGTTGATAGGAGTTTGGGTGTCCACGAATAGAAATCAATCACGTGACATGAATTTACAGATTCAAATTAAATGAATCCTTGTCGTCAGGAGTGAAATGGATCCTCAACATCCTCTCGTGAAAAATACTTGTGTGGCCTGGATACTTAAAATGTGCCATCTTGTACAAACACAAAGATTCTTCCCCCTACTTCTTCTCGAGAACTCACACAAACAGCAGTGAACTCTCAAGGTCGTTGTCACTTTGGCCAGTTGCTTCTCTGCTCAGGTGCCGTGATCGATAGGCCTTATACTGTCTCCATGAAAAGTGAAGAAGAGCCAAGAGTGTCCCCTTCCCCAGCAGGAGGTCTGCCCAAACTCTGTCCTCCTGTCACATCTGTCTCTTGCTCCTGATTTCCACTCGGATCCTGATGGCAGGCACACAACCTCTGATGGCCACATGGGGGCCACATTGCTCCTTTAGAAATAAGCTTATCAGCAGTCAGTTAAGTAAATAGTTAAATAATAAAATTAATTAAATTATAAAAACTATAAAAGAGGGCGGTCACTTGTATCCTATATAAACTGATGTGTGTATATACATGGAAACAACAATGAAGAGTTGTACTTTGTTCTACTGATTTTTCTACATGGCTGTAGCTACAGCAGTTATACTGAAGGGGGCGCTCTTGCATATCCAAGAACACCTTTACCAACCAAACACTCCAACACAACAAATCTGTGACAGAACGACTTGTGTTATTCTTATCATTATTTCACTACAGGAAACTAAATCAAAATGGATGTCCACTAATATGTCGACTGTTGAAGTTGAAGTGGATAATATTGTGGTGGTGAAAGCAACCTGGTTAAAATAAAGCTTTTGGATTCAAAGTCCACACGTGGGGTAAGTAGTATAAAAAACTGGATTTAGTTTGTTTTTTAATGTTCAGTGCACCATTGTTAGCTAACAAGCAACAGCTGTGGTTTCTGGTCTAAATTCAAAGCCATTAGGAGCTAGCTTAACCTCTGTATGCTAACTCCACAAGCTAGCCCCAACAAACCTTAAGTTCAGTGTCATGGGGTTACATTTCTATGACTAAACAGTATGGGGTCTATATTAAAACAGCACGTTTTACTTTTATTAGCCAGTCATAAGCCAACCAGCACATTTTCATAATTTTGGGTCACTTGTTTTAGACAAATTCTTCTCCAGCTACATACAGTGTGAGCTCTGAGGTGGTAAAAAAACATAAATACAAAATATATATATGAAATGTTAACAATACTTGTGTGGGGGGTGGTGGAAACCTGAGAGTGACGTGTTATAAGCTAATTAGCTACATCCTCACAGCCATTTTGAGTTAGCTTGTCTTGCTAATGTCTGCTTGCTAACTCCACAAGTTAACCACAACAGAACCATTGCCTTTAATTGTAAATATATATGTTTTTTTTTATGAAACTTGGTGACTTTTCTTGATGGCACTCGTAGCTTGTGCAAATTAAATATTATTAAAAAAATATACTTAATAGGTGACACAGATATTTCACCTCAGTTTTGTTCACAGTGACCCCCACTGTCTGCATGATAAGTTTCAGAAGGTTTTACTGTAGAATTTGTGAGAAAATTAATGGCAAATTTGGGCCCTTTTTCATTATTGAACTCATTACTTGCTGATATTAAATATTCTTTAAACAAAATCCTCGAAAGGTGACACAGATATTGCAACTCACTCTTGCTCACGGTGACCCCTACTGTCTGTATGTCAAGTTTCAGAAAATGTTACTGTAGAATATCTTGGAAAATGAAATGCAAATTTGGTAACTTTTTAATTATTGCACTTAAGATTCTGATATTAAATATTCTTTTTTTTTATAAATCCTTGAGAGGTGACACAGATACTTCACCAAACCCACTTTTAAACACATTCAGACAGTGGGTGTCACCACTTGGAGTCCAAGGACCAGTACCGTAAGACAACAAGTAGTCTCGCATCAATTTTCAAAGTGTGGCTGGTGTGACCGGCTTTTCGCAAACGACGGACCACATGACCACAGTGATGTAACAATGCAATGTAAATAAAGTGAAAAACATATAAAATCGTACAGATACACGTTACTAATCATTTCAATCAAGCTAGCAACATTCACATGAATACTATTAGTAGTTCTACTTATTTATACTATTAATGTTCTCATAGTTTTCTGAATGTGTCATTTCTAGCAAATGGTGGAACACGACACCTTGATGACAAGTGAAAGCACAGCCACGGTGTAGCGGTGCGTCTGCTCCAGTCATTACGGTAAATGGAGGCTGCGGAGCCGCTCTGTGTCTGTCAGACCAGGAGTTGCTCTGGAAGACGCTGCGCCGGACAGGTGAGAAAAAATATATATTGCTCTTCTTTATTTCTTCTACAGCAATGCAATTCAAATGCATAACTATAAGAGACAATGCCCCAGAAACAGCATGTTACGGGGAGTCTTTCCAGCCGACACTGAATGGACATTAGAGGGAGCATTGAAGCCGAAATGATGAGGTGCCCCTCTCCCTCTGTGTGGATGGAGAAAGGATGCATTGTTCAGAACTGGGTCTGGGTTCTTGTGCGTTTGTGTTGCTGTTGTCTCATCGGTGTCGTCAGCCTGGTTCAATGACTCGGGACTGGAACGACACACGAAATCTCAGCTGAGCAACAGATCTAGAGAAGCGGATCTCTGAGATATAAGATAGGTATTGATTGATCGGATATCTATCGATCCGATCACGCGTTTCAATTGTTGTTTTTGTTGACGTGCCGAGAGAATTGTGTCTGCATTGTGCTCCAGAAAAAAAGGCTTCACCTATTGCGGTCACTGCGGGAACTTGCGTTGCTGCGGTGGCAGTGCACAATCAGTGCTGTAGTATTGCCACATTCTATACCGCTATTTAACATGAGGGTTCTACTGTGTGAAAATAACAAAGGAATCCACTGTAGGATTGTGTAAAAATTGATTTCTGATCTTCCTAGTGGGAGAGATGACAGGGGTCCAAACGCAGGTGCTGAGTCATATTAGCTCTGCTTTAATTGATCACACATATTAAAGCCCATTATGTTATTATTTATTTTCGCCAGTCATTACCATAGTATTTGTATGTTTTATAGCTAATTTTATTCATTTTAAAATAAGTTAAAAAGCTTATCTCGTGATCAAATCCCTGCTTCACCATAAAACACAGCAAATGCAGCTAAAGGAGTCTTGGCTGTCACGACTCCTTAGCTGAATGGATATTAAATAGCGAGCTTGTACATGATAGAGGTAAACAGTACATGTAAGCTTCAGTTGAGTCTCATTTACATACAGGGGGCTGGCTATTGATTCCCCTCTGTAAAGTCCATTTGCTCCAGTGTGTGCATGTACATTTAAATGCCTGATGAATTCAGAATGAGGCAGGGATGCATTGAGTCATGAACGGTCAGGCTGGCTGCTGGGAGCTCCTCCTTGCCGAGGGAGTGGCCTCGTGTTTCTGGAGGTGTAGGTTGGTCATCTATTGCTTTCTGTTATATCACCTATGTCTGCTTTTTGCTTTCTTGGACTCAACCCTTCGGCTACTAGCCCAAATGCAAGGACACAGAAAATGTATCTCCTACGCTGTTATCTGAAAATCTTTATAATTTATTTATTACCATATGCTTTTTGTTGTGCTATTTTTTTAATTAAATAATAAGCAGTAAGCTATTATTTGCAGCCCCGGTAGTGCATTACAATCGGCAGATTCTGTCTGACACTCTGATTGTATGCATTTATGTGCACAAAAATTACTCCTATTGCTGAATACTAGATACAGATGATAAAAAAAAACAAGCTAGATAGGTTGCTGAATGTATTTGTGTTTTCAATAAGATGGAAAATGGACCATTACCATGATGTGCCAATTTTCTATCAGAGATAAACATAACCAGTACTCATTTAGAGACTCATCCTTAAACTCCTCATGGTGCACAGTAGAAATTACAGTCTGATTTACCGAACTAATTTGATAGTAAGTGAATAGTCATTAAATATTCATCAGGGGAAGAGACATCAGCTGAAAGTGCAGATGTCTGCATTGGGTGAACTATACTGTTTCAGAGCTAATGAATTACGCCTGTGTTGTGTGTGGTTGATACAGCTGACAGGTTGGATTCAAAGACTGTCAGTCAGTCAGATATCGGATTGAGCAGTCAGAAGATGAACCAGAGCTTTGAGTGGTGTTCTGACAAAGGGACAGTCTTCTTTCGAGTCTTTTGTGTTTCCAGTAATCCCAATGAATTTACACAATAGTGACGTGGACGACAAAAGACATGTTGGGTTTTTGTGAACTCATTAAACAAGATGTGTTTCCCAGGAAATCCAGGGGTTTTAGTCTTGATGCGCCGTCTGATAAAAAAAGCCCAGGGTACATTCCATCTTTATTGTCCTGTATGGAGTATGGATTTACATATAAAAAAAATACAAAATATGGACAATCATTATGTGAAAGAAATCCACAGTTTATTCACAGGCCAAAAAATAAAAGATAGATCAAAAGACATGATTTTTTTTAAACACCAAGAAAAGAGGAAGTCTATCAAAATGGAAACTCTCCATTTGGTTTTCACTGACAAAAAATAAGGGAGCCTGAGAGTGGAATGGGTCAGAGCAGAAAAGAAGAACAGTTTCAAAATGGAATTTCTTAATAAAGATAATCTGACTGGTGCCCAGTGAAGGGGGGCTACTGTTGAGGAATTTGTGGACTCCTCTTAGTGCCAGTCTGGATCATGGTGGTGGCAGCATGTTAGACCACCTACAGGGCTGACACAGACAGAAAGAAAGAAAGACAGAAAGAAAGATATTAAGACACAGATAGTTAATGGGTCTATGTCACATTGGAAAAACACATAGTTTAATGTGTCAGTGGACTGAAGATAGAAACATTTACTACTTCAAATATTTAATGAAAATTCCGGACATTTACCACCTCTTATTGTTGTGTTGACATTCCTTCAGGTAGGATACTATTTTAATCACATACATGAGTCACATGAACAAAAAAACATGGCATCAACACAAAGAGCCAGTGAAGACGAAGCACAGGTGAACATACCTGTGTTGTGTGTTACAGGTCTCCACTGCACTGAGGATCTCATGGATGTAGACAGTGTAGATATTTTTGGTATCATATGCAACACTGGCCCGTGTTTCCAGATCACGATAAGAAAATGTAAGACACAGACTGTAAAGGACTTTCCTTAAAGACCCCTGAAATATGTCTATTTAAATTTAAACGATGGAAATGTAAAGGGATGACTGATTGTCTATAGTACGGTCGGCCTTCAGAGAGAAGGGGCTGAGGCTGAGGTGCCAGTTCCATAAGATCACTCGAGAAGTGCCACCACGTACTGTAGGTCAGCTTCACATAAGCTCCGTGTGCCAGCGTGAAAACCTAATCCTGATTCCTGCAAAGATACTTAGTCAGCTGGTCATTCACACGCACACACACACACACACACACACACACACACTAGAAGCTTGGCGTAATGCTCTCTGAGTGTGTGTTTGTTTGGGTGTGTGAGAGACAGAGGAACTGGAAGAGGCTCTTTGTATGAAAGAGGAGAGACTCTCAGTGGTACTTTGACAGTATCACCAACAAACTCAGCGGCCACGTCTGCCTGCCAGCTGACAGTCTCTCCCTTTTCTCTGCCTCTCAGGCTGAGTAAAGTGCTCCAGGTTTTTGGAAGATGATTTAATTGGTAAAAGTGCTTACTGAGATTCAGGAGATGGTCCTTTGCTCTATTCCGTGTGAGAACCATATTGTACTGTATGTCTAGATTGTTTTTTATTAATATTCTACAATCTCTTAGATGAAATAATCAATGTGTTGCTGCTTAAAGTTATTTAAATAAAGTAATAAAGTAAAATAGTTCAATTTTGTTCTAGGCTTAATGGGTATTTTGACAGACAACACAATCCTTCAGTACAAGTTTTTCAGATAAGTCATGCTCTGAGGCAGATTTTAACATCTGCTGTAGTGATTTGATATCAATGTAATTGTTATAGTATTGGTCACTTGACTCACTTCTAAACACCCAGTCATGAAATCTTTGTGCAATAGACAACTATTGAAAACAGATTATTGAGTGCTTAGAGTCATCTACTGACTGCCAAGATTCAGCTATACTGAGACCCACCACAAGTTGACCTCTCTTATTTTGAAGGGTAGGAGAGCAAATAGCAAACCAAGCTGGAACACTGGCTCTGTAAACATCTAGCATGTCATTGATAAATGACTTGGCATTGTACATTAGCCGACTGCTCGTATTCAATTTTACGTTAGAGGGCACAGGCTCAAGGATACTTACACAGCAACAATTCAATCCCTCTACCAGATATCAGGTCAGGCTTTATGGTCAGTGTAGATTTTTTGTATGTTGTGAAGATTGTGAACACAGTCGCTTGAAACTTTAACCAAATGTTTGATAAAACTATGGTCTTCCTACTCAACATAGCAGGTTGCAGAAGTAAGGCTTATGGACTGAGTTGTTCTGCTCTGCCTTGCATTTACCAAACTTAGTCAGTTGTTGACATGTTGAGCGCTTCTTAGACAGATTCAATATCAGGAAGGAAAAGCACATCTGTGGCCGTCAGATATAATGGTTTCAAGAAAAAAAGTTCATGAATGTCTGTTATCATCTATCTATCTATCCATCTATAATACATTGCAAATGATGTCGCAGACTGGTCCCCACAACACACTCAAACACCACTAACCTCTATTAACACCTACACAGGCAACATGTTCAACAGTACAGAGAGAGTGTACAGATGAGAGGCACAGAAGTACTCAAAACAAACCCCAGACTCAGACTTTACAAGAGGCTATTGCCCGCGGCACACCATATGGCAAAGAATGAATGAAGAAGGTAACAGCTGCTGTTGCAACGTACATCTGCAAAGACATGGCCCATAGTTTACACAGTAAAGAAAGGGTATGGCTACTGAGAAACAAGTAAAGTCAGATGTTAATCTTCACTGAATATCAGGTTTTAGTGCCTTTACCACCTTCTCAATTCCATAGAAAGAAATTTAACGATTTGATTATCAAAGACAAGAAAAAGTTATAGGTATTAATCCTTGATCAGGTCGAGGTTAAATGCTGATAAACAGAATGCAGACCTCAATATTTGCTACAAGGGTGAATGGGCAATCACACTCCACCAAGTCTGGCTATGGTCCAGGAGTGGTATGGCTGACCTCACCTGACCTGCATGTCTTCTGACAGATTTCTACCTGCTGTATGACACAGTGATAAGAACATTTTTAAAGTCTTGTTGGGCTTCTGTTCTTCATCTGTGATGTTTTGTGCCCTGAGGGACACTTGAGCTCAAGCTTGCTGACCTTTAGTTTTCAGGAGGCTGAGATCAGTCAAGACAAACCCACAAGAGTCTGTCCCAACACACAGACTCTATCTGTCTTCCTGACAGCTCAGTTCAGGTAGGATTAAAAGCTGGACTGTTGTATAGCTCTGCATTAGTTTTAGCTTTGATCAAAGGAAACTGTGGACACTCACTGTATTATTCAGGCGTTTTGGACTTTTGACACCCTGGACAGGGTGTCTGCCAGTGATCCTATTAACACACATAGCTTTACATGGTAAAGAACCTTTCTTCTTAAGCATACACATGTTGTAGAATTTTAGCTATGGCTTGTTTGAGAGGTATATGTATTCCTGTGACATATCACACTAAGAAAAGCAGCACAAAAAAAAACAACTAAAAGACGCAAGTAGAATTTCGGATGGGGAATTTCTTTTGGGACCCTCCTGAGGCCAGAAGTCTATAGAAAGGACCTGTTTCTATAGAAAAATAGTCACCTCATCCAGCTGTATGTGAGAGAGCAGATCTGACAGAAATAAAAGTGAGGGCTGAACCTCCTCTCCTCTCCTCTCCCTCAGCTTGTGTGTGGGAGTAAATGCTAATACACTGTGTGTGTGGGAGTGTAATGCTCGTGTGTAGGTGTCATTTACAGTTTTATGCGATTGTGTTAAGGGAAAATGTCTTTTACTTTGATATCTCATGGTGCTATTTTGCGACATGATGCTGTAATTTAGTTTCTTTAAGCCTGTTTCATCCAATTCAGTTTCACTCCAAAATTGCTACATTTTGCAGAATGATAAATAACAAGCTCCAAAGTGGAGTGTGTGGGACAGAAATACTTATATCATCGACCAGCAGAGCTGGAGAGCCCCTGTTCCCGCCCCCCCCCCCCCCCCAGCCACCGTTTCAGACGTCAAATGTGCGAGTCATGGAACCAGCATTTTAGAACTTTGCATGCACCACCATTAAAACGCATATGTGGAAAAGTAGGAGAAATGAAATCTTTCAAGGATGGCAACATTATTAAAATTATATATATATTTTATATATAAATGTATGTATATTTGAGAGAGGAAATATATATTTTTTTAGTCAATATCTACAGTTAGTTAAAGTTACAATAGCCTTATGGCTGAAAAATAAACATTATTTTAAAACATCTGTATGCCTATGCACATACACACACTAAACTTAAAGATCTTTTGTTTGACCTTCATTTGGGCACACCGAATGAAATCTGAGTGGAGATAGAGAATGCTGCTTAAAGCTGTTCACTCTTATGCCACCAGTGTATTTATTTGTCTATCACAGAGTAGTGAAATATATTTTCAGCCTAGATGATGTAATACAGATACTCAGTTTCCTTCTTTTTGTGGGTCTAGAACTTGCGCATATACTTACCTGTAAAACGGTGCTTGTCAAACGTAGGTCTAAAACAGTGGGGGACAGTTATACAACAATAACTGCAAGAGAGTCAAAAAATATAAAAACCAACACATAAATAAAATATTTTAATTTACTTGAAAGCTGATCAAAATAATTTATTAACATCGAGGGCCTCTTATTGCCAACTGGATAACATTTACAAGATTTCTAGCAGCAGATGGATGCAATATATCAGTAATCTTATACAATATATCGGTCAAACCCTCTATGGGATCCTTGAGTTTGTGAACAGTGTGTAGACTGGGACTCACCTGGCTCATTACCAGGAAGCCAAAACCCCTGAGATGTTCCAAAGATAATCCCAAAATGACGTCTTCCCACCCGGTGCCCATTAAACTCCCACCACCAACCAATTAAACGTCCACAAGAGTTTAAAAATGAAATACTTTTCAGTCAAATATCTTGAATACCCCAAAGCCTTTTCTCTATTTTCCTCTTTTATTTCAATAAATTTGTTGTCATGCACTGGTAGCAGCCCTTACAGTCTTGACGTCTGACAGCATAATACATCTGTCATCCAACAGATTCTGTCAATCAAGAGCATTAATCTATTAAGGAGCTAAATGGACAGGAGATTTCCAACGGTTCGTGGTAAGGTTTCAGGGGGAGCAGGATGACATTGAAATACACACACAGCAATGGCTCAAATGTGGTTTTATCCTGCACTTTTATTTTCATTTACTGCATGGGTTTTTTCTGAATTCCCCCTTTGTAGTGTCCTAATCCCACAAAGATTTGTGTTGTCATCTGCATAACATAGTATTTCTTTATCAAATCCCTTTCTAACAGTCTTACATACTGTAAATGCAGTAAAGGCCAATATGAGCCTACATAAATCGCTTGTGTTACAGCCTCCATCTGGATAATTGCGTCTCACATCACTTTACTGAAATGCTTTTATATTACTGCCCTGTCCTCCATTCTGCTCCTCTTAATGGCTTCTCTTGATCGAGCTCAGGGGTTGATGGTGACGCCCCCTCCAAGGTTGTTCGACACAGACACACGTCTGCGGAACGGCAGCACTGCAGAGGAATAAATTCTTCACTTTTCTTTCTCCACTAAATGAGAAAACAGACAGAGAGCACTGAAGTGAACAGCACAATATGAACTTCTTCTCAAATGCCTTAACACGCGTCTTGGATAATGGCACTGTATTCAGAAAAATGTAAAACCCCATCATGAACCCACGATAAAAGACAATTTATTCACACCAGGGATTGTCAGATATGCATTTAATCACATTAACAACAGCAGGGTTTAATAAAATGACTCTATGTCCCAGTCTAACAAGAAATATCAGGCTTGTAGCTGTGAAACAAGCAGAATGAGAATTTCTTTGTTAATTATAAGAGTAAATTATATGTGAGAATGTGATGTTTGTAGAAACAATTCTAAATGAGTCGTTTCTACTGAAAATGGGCTTTAATGGAGCACATCAAGCTTGATCTCCTCATTACGAGTTGAGATACAGGGAGGATACCGGATGCATGAAATTAACTAAACGCTGATTCACCATTTGGAGACAGCTGACATCTGCATTCCTTTGTTTTCCATCCCCTTGCATGCTCACGTTCCGTGTTTCACACCACGAGCCCCAGCAGACGTATTGTGAAGTGTGTGAGGTGGTTCTGAACTTGTTGGAGATCTCTGGGTATTCGGGCCGTAAAAGCTTTCAAGTTAGACATGAGAGAAGAACATGAATAATTCTCTCATCGTTTTGAAGCATTGCATTTCATCTTTACAGCGTTTGTCTTCGGGGAAGCAAGTTGTTCCTTGTTTTTGTTAGGTAATAAACACCCATGCCTACACGTGGGAAGTCCTACTCAGTACAAAACAGACACACATCAATACAATCACACAGTAAGTACGAATGAATACACAATACATCCCTTTGGAGCCAATTAGTATAGAGGACTGCATCATCCATCTCTTAAATGTGGTTGTTCCCAAACCCTTTTGAATGCTGTGTGTCATTGGATGTATTGTGGAAGACCTTTTCTTTTCAACAGGCCAATCCCATCAAATAACTTCAGTATGACTGTCACCAGGATTCACACACTACATACAGCTTGATTCTGAGACATCTGCTGTCACGACCACAGAGCTTTACGCTGAGACATCTACTGTCACAGCTGCACCATCAAGGATTACATGTACTTCCTTCTCTGAAACAACCTGTGGGCTGACTCCTCAGGAGGTGGCGGAGCAGCTATCTTCTTTCAGGCTTTAATCTTGGACCATCTGTTCAGGCCAAACCCTGTTGTAATCGCACCTCACCTCACACAACACACTGTACCTTGTTTGTACCTGTTCAGTCTGAAGCCTCTAAATGGTGGAAGATGATTATATAAACCGTCTGTAGAAACGTGTGTATAATGTTTTTGGTCCATGTGTCTAAACCTTTTTGATGGAGGTTATTTTAAGCTTAAAAACTTTTTAAAAGTGAATGATTACATGAACTCTTTAGAATACATGAAAAGAAAATGCTCTTGCTCCATTATCTTCCTTACCTAAATGAAAGGGGAAAAATTATTTTTGAAACACAGAAGTGGAGGTGCTGCTGTAAAACCTTCTTTAAGAAAAGCAGCAGCGATACCTCCTCCGAAAACATATGGAAGGAGATCACACAGCATGTGCACGTTAAGTCCTGATGGTAAACTGTAGCCAACTAAAAGCACCTCCGCCGTTAACTCTCACATGAAGGCTGAGAGAGGAGGTCACTGGTGAACACCTGAAGCTTTGAGCATTATCCCATTGTGCCCACTGATTCCTCAACCATCTCGCACAATAAAATAGAGGAAATTAACGGCAGCTTGATTTTATCCCTGAAGGTTTTATCCCTCTGTCTGTTTGTTTTTGTGAAAATTAAACAAATGCTAGAATTGTTTGTATTTTATTATTGGTATTATTAAATACTGTGTAAGAATTTCAAACAAATTCATAACATAATATAAGGTTGCTATACATCTGGTGTTAGTCCTTTAGGTAAGAGCCTCGAAATCTATGTAAATTTAATTTTGCTCCACATTTAATTAATTGAAGTGTTAGAAAGGTGTATAATAGTTTTTTGTAAACACTTAAAAACAAAATATTCTGTAAGGCTGTTTCAGGAAAGGGAGACTGTATTTACAAAAATGTAAAAGTACCAACTCATGTAAAACCAATCGTAGGCTTCTGACTGATCACCTGCCTTAACATAGCAACTCATAAGAACCATGAGACCTTCAGGCAGAGCTCACAGGACTGCACAAAGAGTTGCCCAAACAATACAATGCTTATTAGATTACCAGGATTAAGGGCCAGTTTATATGTGATTAAGAGTGAGTGGGAACCTTCCTACTGGAGGAAATTACAGGATTACATCAGAGGAAAAGAGGATGGGATTACTTTACTGTAAGTTCACACACACACTCACACACACGCACACAGTGAGAATGGCCTATGGCAGGAAGGCGGTCTCTTGCTGACTTGGAGAAGAGTAGGAAGATGCATGAATTCAAGTCAACGTAGATGCAAGTGATTATTTTTCAAATTTTGTTCAGTCAAACTTTTCAATCTAAACTGGTTGAAATTACACTCCAGTACCATTCTCAACATGGCTGTCATGACCAGTGGGAAGATGGACAACGGGTCTCTGTTTCCTCCCTTTGTGCACAAACAAACAATTTTGAAATTATTTGCAGCCAGACTCTGCGCGGTGTGGAGCTGCCTGACGATACATTAGTTCAACCAATCACGAGTCAGTTTCAGCTGTCAATCATAAAATTTCGCCCCATATTTTAAACTATCAAATAACTAATAAAAACCAAGCTTATCTGAAAAAAGAACACTTGAACATAACAACTGCCTAAACTGAGAGAAGCCATCTTTGAGAAAAATATATTAAAGGTGTTCTTTGTTTTGTTTTGTCCACATTCCACCCACTAACATGGAGGAGGCGTGTTTCTGACTAATACTGCAGCCAGCAATTAGGGGGCGATCAAGATTTTACTTGTGTTAAGCACCTAGAACTGAAGCACCTAAACAAGTCATTTAATTCCATAGTCATCCTTGATGACTAAGATAGTCCAAGCTCCACACAGTTCAGGCTCAGTTTACTTTGTTGCATAGTCTAGAAATTGCACGTATAATTGAAGAAATAATAAGGTACACTAAGGAAATTAATTCTAGAAAAATAAATCAAAAGCAAATTCATATTTGTTGAAAACCTACTTGGTACATTAAAGTAATTACATCCCTCTGGTAGAATGCGTCATACAGTTTTCTCAGATTGTGCTTGGTTATTTTAAAACAGCTTAGTCAGAATGATAATTGATATTCATTTAGTTCCTTATAGCCCAGATACACGCACTAATTGTCCAAATCCCACATAGTCTATACCTTCAGACTGACAACAGTCGGCTAAAATCATATCAAGACCATTGTTCCTTTCCCCCTGTGGAAGATTAAGTCCAACCATCCACTGTCCACACACTCACACACACACACACACACACACACAGTAAAGCTGGCTGCTCTTACACTGGCTTCGTTCCATGTACCTCTTGTCTCCTCAGGCATAGGTTTTATTTTATTTGCTCATTGCAGTGTTCTGCTGTGTTGCGGCCACATGGGTTTAGGTGCCTCTCTCTTGTTTTGAGCAGCAGGGGCTGGAGGGACGAGAGAACGGATGAAGGAATCCAGGAGCAAGAAAATGCTGGCGCTCTGCCAGTGCGTTCCTTATATATTCTGTAGTCACCGCTTGCAGGGGACACACTCGCAAGACGGGATCAGCATGATCACTCTTCTCATTATTCTCTCCCTTTGTTTCCCTCTCTGGGTT
Source organism: Pleuronectes platessa (assembly GCF_947347685.1). NCBI lineage: Eukaryota > Metazoa > Chordata > Actinopteri > Pleuronectiformes > Pleuronectidae > Pleuronectes > Pleuronectes platessa. Next base: position 14,848,508 of record NC_070639.1, read on the forward strand.
TATTTCATGAATGCCAAGTTTGCTCAACCGTTACATCGAGTGCCCCTTTTGCTTCCATGGCAACGTGGAGCTAGGATTCCAGTTGTGATGGGGAGATAAAATAGATAGATAATAATGGCTCACAATTGGGTGTTGTTGTTTTTTTTCCACATCCTGAGAGAGAATTTAAATCTGAAAACACGTAATGCTTAAAAAGCTAACAAACCTTTATTGAGTCTGTTTAATGAAGGTGCAGACAGATGTTTGCTATGGCACTGCTGAAGAAACAAAATGGCTTCATGATGCCAGATTAGTAAATTGTAGTAATGATTTGAGCTCTGCAGGGAATTCCCTCTCCGTCTCTTTTAATAGGGTAAGGGTGGGATTAACTCAATTTCCTAACCTTTGGAAGTTGATACAGTAATTTCTCTTTAGGAACAAATGTATTCTGCTACTATAGCCTTTACCCCAGTGTCCAAACAGCTTGTTAAAAGCTGTTTCAGGAGCTCTGTAAATGATCGATGAAAACAGTTAAATAGTGACACAGATTCCTGAGGAACACATCTGAAACACATCAGGGTGTTATACTAAATCGTCATCTTGTCTATCTACACATCATTCTGAAAGTATCCATACTCATGTAGAACAAAAGATGGACATATAGAGTGAATATAAAAGGTTTCAACACCCAACAGCAGGTTTTTCAAATGTAAAGACAAAAGTAACAGAAACCTAAGTGTCGTAATTTTCTAATGTTTATCAACAAGTACAAATATGGGGGAAAAAAGATAATTTAACTTTTAAAAATAAGAAAGCTAACACCCTTGAAAAAAACTGCAAAATTCATAAAGATGTCTACTGTCTAGACATTTTATTTCAATTCAGATTTTTGTCACACAAACACAGGCTGTTTGTGGTAAACCCCCCTATGTTTAATCATCTGTGTTCAGTTCACATAAACAACTAATAGGCTGTACAGCCTGACTCGTTTCTACACATCATCCACACAAATATGGTCCAGTGGCTTTAGAGAAGCCAGATTCTTTTTGCAAACGTTTACCAGGAGTCCCCACTCCCAACACCCCTGCTTCCATTTATCATCAGCTGCCTTTTTTTAGTATTTTTTTTTATGAAAATGGAATAGTCTTCGTCCGATATGAACCTTCACTTAGGCAGAATGAGCTAATGCTGTTATCAGTTGCCATGGAGACTGACTGAGTTAGGCTGTTGCTGTGGAAACGGAGCGGCTAGCTCATTACCACCCGCAGCAGCCCCCCCAACTCCCTTGAGCACACCAGCACCACACAAACACTCACATATAACACAGACACATATTACACCCTTTTAAATTGTTTCCGTGCTGTATCAGATGTGAATATAATGGATATGATGTGTGATTTTATTCGAACACACAGAATGGATCAGTGTTGTATTCCTACACAGATGCTCTGACACTATTGGTTCATGTAACAATGAGGAATGAATTGAGCTGAGACAGGGAGAAGAATGACTCATTGGTCAACATGACTGAATGTATTGTTCCTGATCCCAAATGTCATAAAACATGAAAGCAGCAGCCTTGAAGCTCTGCATTTAGACATATAAGAGATGGCTATATGTATATATCAGACAAATAAGAGAGTGCTATATGGGGGGTGTACCAAGCCCGTGGCAGAGCGCACAGAGCTGGGACTCAGGGACCCCTGACAGCTCCAGTGCTCTGGTCAGGGCGCGCACAGTCCGGCCACAGCGCAACCACCCAGGGAGCCATTACTGCGTCTGTCAGTAACCTACCACTGCTCGTCAGTTGTGCTGCACACTGCCAATTGAATCAAGCAACCCTGCCATCTATCTCATGCCCCCTATGCACTCACAGTCAGGCAAAGCTGAACACTTGGGGAAATTGACGTTGGTTGTCAGTGGTGCCTCCTCGACTGCCTTACTTGGTTTGAAAGTTAACAGGTTAGCCTTTTGATAGCGAACACCATTTTTGTAGCAAAACAACGTGTGTGTTCATGTAGCACCTGCAATACAAGTATTAGCATTCTTGTGTTGTGTTTGCGAGGAAATGGTGAATGTAGGTCTATGTTTACTTTTTCTTCTATGTTTTTGGTTTCTACCTACTCCTAAGAGAAATATCTGGCTCCAAAGCTACTTATTACTCTGCGTCAGGTCGTCACTTACTGGGTCTGCCTGCCATTTGGTGCTGGACAGGTCGTGTACACTGGGTGTTGTCAGATTTTTTGGGAAAGAACAAGCTCAAACTGGTTATTTAAAGCTCCACAAAGCCTTCATGTTCAGGGGATGATTCTTTGTAGTTTCATAATGGGAGCTATTCCTTTTAATTGGGAATACTATTTGATCATTATTATTATTATTATTTGATTGATTATGTATTTTCTTTAAACATTGCCTGTGCTTTAAATCCTCATTTACCAAGGTTATTGTGTCTCAATGTTGCACACAGCATTAGAATTGTTGCTTTTGAATCTCATGGCTCGGATATAAAAAAAAGTCGGATCTTGAAAACATGGAATCAGTGACGGTGAAAGCTGCACCCACCTACACTCGAATAGCAGTGAGGGATCACAGCCGTAAGTCGTCCATATGTGTCTGCTCGAGTCTTCTGCGTTGCACTGTAGGTTTGTGTGCACTGGTGTGTTTGTGTGAGATCACAGACCAGGGAGTGTTGATCAGCTAGCTGGTACTATAACTGAGTACTGCTGTTTGTTTTGCAGCTCAAGTAAACCAATAATGAATCTGTGAAAACGTTTGTAAAAAGCACCGCCATCTGAAGCTGTGCAAGACACCATATTTGATGAAACACAAGGTGACTCCTTTTCACAGTGACCATTTAGATACATCTGAAACAGAGAGCGAGACACAGAGCCAAATATAAGCAATCTAATTCTACCTGAGTCATTTTGTGATAAACCTTTTGTTATTATGTTAACTCTTTTCCTCTTCTTTTCTTTTTTCTAAGCACAGGAAAGAAATGCAATTCATTGAACAGGAAAACAGGCAGCACAGAGAGGAAATTCACTCCCATAAATTTAAGTAAAAAACGCCTGTTTTGAGAGGTTCATTCTCTTTCTCTCCTTTCTCATCCTCCGTTCAATTTCCCTCTCCCTGTTTTCATTTGCAAAGGGAAATTGGGGTTTATTTTGGTCGATTGTGGAGGAAACACTTGTCTGAAAGTGCCACAGTTCTTTAGCAGGATATTTTATCCCTCACTACTGGGCAGCGAAGTACAGAGAAGGACCAGTATTCTCATGAATGGGGGTTTGAATATTCCACTCATGAAGCTAATGATAGCTGCCGATGGTCCTTTTTGAATGTTTGTTTTTACTCTTTACATCATTCACCTTGTTTTTCTTTTTTGGATTCTTTCTTCATTCCAGAGCTGGGACTTGATGTAAAAAAGCGTGCTTTTCAGCAAACCATTCAGAAATTAGGTTTATTGTTAGAGTTTGTCTCATATGTATTTATGGGGGATTATACCAATATTGCAAGATGTCTCTGATACCATATTGGTTGCACAAGCATTTCAAATAAAAAGTCATGGTTTTGTCATGGTTTTGCTAATCAAGCCCTATGACATAGAATGCAATTGAGGCTTGATATTTCAATTTCTTTTTATGTAAAATGTAAACATAAATGCACGTCTTTTCTGCATTCTTTATTCTGCCAAATAAAACTTCTCATATTAGTGCATTTCGGCAAACAAAAGATAGATAGCCATGTGTCTATGAAAGGCTCATGTCAGCAGAACCGATATTTCGGTTTGGGTGAGTCATTGATTGAAAATGGATTTTGAATAGAAGACTAAATGTTGAACCATGTCAGTACATGTTAAGTTTAAGATTTTATTTGACTTGTAGGTTAATTTAATATGATACTAGCTCAGTGGATTTTGTTATAAAATACTTAACAACTGGCCGGGAAATAGGACCCACATATGAGATCTTTTGTAACTGTATATAAGTTACAAAATATTTATTTATTATTGAAAAGTTAAGTAAAGAGCTAACAAACCAAACTCCTACACTGTTTAAACACCCTTCTACAAGTTGAAAATGAGCCTCCGGCAGCAAAGTAAAAACACTACTTTAATCAAGGTTATGTGTCAACAAAACATGCCTTTTTGAAAAGTTGATATTTTGCAGATTGCTTTTTTTATTATTATAAACTATATAAACTTATAGATAAACTGTTGATGATACAATAATTCAGTGTTTCAGATTCAATAAGTGAATTTGCTCATTTCCAATTATAACAGACCACCAATGCTCTCTCTCTCTTTCCTCTTTGAGTCGGTGAAGCAACAGTCGTTAAAGTGTGTGAACATTTTTCATTAGAACCTCAAAGAAAACGTGTGTCAAACTGATTTCACATGGAACAGCAGCACATTATCACTATGGGAATGAACCGAAAGTTGTTTACGACCCTGGCACAGTCTGTGCCATGTATAGTGCAAGATCCGACTAATCGATTATTTAATAAGTTGCCATCAATTTTGATAATCGATCAGTTGTTGCAGCCCTAGTTCAAACTAGTGAACTTGTGAAGTCAGCATACTGATAATAACAACGCCAACTGAAACAAATTAACAAAATGCTCATCTTGTTTTAGCATCACAGTGATGTTAAACAGTCCTTTCTATTGTGGGCCATGTGTGTGCTCCAACGGAAGAAGGCAACCGCCATCTTTCAAACCCCACCCAGCAGAACAGCGACTGATGTGGCTTCAGAAAAGACCACAGAAGTCTGGGAGGACTCAGCTAGCTGGCTGTACCTCACATTTACCAACAGCCGTCCCAGAAGTGACACAGCAGCGAGGGATAAATATGGCTGCAGTTGCGGGAATATACTGTATCTGTGCATGAAAACATCCAAGAATCAAATCGCTTATTTAGAAACCATTCCTGGACTGGAAGTGCTGAAGTCTGCAATTCTTCATCATTGGAACTTTTCCTCGCTGAATGTCACAGATAAACTCTGGGTTTCCATGACTTTTTAACTGATCTGTTACTCTTAAATTTACTTGGCCTGATCTCAGCAACTAAGATCACTATAATTTAGTTAAGCACTTCTTGATGGAGCTCTTACCTGCTCCTACCAAAGCTACATATTGCAAAAACAAGCATTTGGGATATGGAGTATAAGCTATTATTTTAAGGTAAATAGTTAAATAATGTTACTTTAAGCTATTTGGTGATATAATTAATATTGTTCAGTACAGTGCCATTCGTCTCGTCTTCACGTTTGTGCCTTGCTTTGCTTCTTCTGTTGCCCAAACTAATTACATTATGAAACTCAAATGGGATTTTCTCTCGCTAATAATTTGTTGCCCAGGGATAGGAAGGAAAGATTGATACTTTCTAATTAAAAGACAGGGATTAATGAGTCTGATGAGGAGGGGTTTAGTATTATTGTGTTGTTTATTCTCTTTTTTTCAGTTTCTCCTGACCTGTTCATCACCCCAATTATTTGCCTGCTTTCTTTGCCCTGTTGTCTCCTGGTCTGTATATCGTGTTGGCATAGGGAAGGAAGTGTCTGCTCTGTTTACCTTGGTGTTTTACCAAAACAAACGTAGGCTAGGACTGTTCGTGCTCTTAATGCAGGAGTTCCTTTAGAGAAACTCAGGGAGGGATTGAGAAACCCTTGGCCAAAAATAGATATAATGAACAAAGAGCTCCTAATGACACTAGAAAGCCCACCAATCAGTGGAGTCTGTCCTGTACAGAATGTACTATAGAGGCACAATAAAAAAAAGAAGATTAATAGATCTGTTCAGCAATTTCAGATGTTCATTCATGACACAAACTGGTTCTCTCTGTGTTTTTTGTTTTACTTTAGTTACTTAAATATAATCTGATCACATCAGCATTTAATTCGATGTTTCCTTTTCAGTGAATAAAATGGTCCTAAGTAAAACACCATTTAATGAGTCAGAATTATGGGCAGAATTACGTGTATCACTATTTACTGAATTTGAATCATCAAAATGTTACTTTTTATGGCTTAACTTAAATAATGGAATTTAATTCATTATATTAGTTTGGATTTAATTCAGATTGAGTCTTTTATTCACTTACTCTAGTTACACAGATACATTTAAATTGTTTGTGCGACTATGCTGCACTCTTTCCTCCAGGTGGAAAACCTGTCATCAAGTCCCTAAGAGCAAAAAGTCAAGCTGACTTTGGCAGTTAGTATTTCAATGTTTCAGTTGCTGATTTTAATCCCTGATTCCTAATTTCCTTTGTCACAGACTGTGTGTGTGTCTCTCTGGGCTTTGGCTTGATGGTGAGTTATAGTTATTTCGCGGCTGAGAGATCTCTGAAAGGGCAGACTCAGTGGAATAAGTGAAACATGTACAGCAACAGACCTGCTCTGCATTAAATAAAAGATGTAGTCCCTTGCAATACACCCAAACATACTACAGTACTCAATACCTATATAAATGGCATTCCCATTTAATCCCATCACACACCTTAAATATCTCATTTAATTTAGAAAATTGATAAATCTGAGTCTGGCAGCAGAAAAAGCTACTAAAGAACACATAGCAACTGTAATTGTGGCCCACATTATGCCAAAGCAAGCAATGTAGTGTCACATTACAGTAATTGGATAAAAGATAGCAAGTGAGACCACTATGCATTCATTTATGATTTTGAGCTGATCAGGTGGAAGTTCCTTTAAATTAAAGCAGACTCAACACACACATTTCTATAAAAATGTTAATTGCTGATGCGGAATTGGTCCAGCGCATGCACAATTTAAAGCACAGTCAGATTAACAGAGGCCAGAAGTCACTCATGGATTATACATGAGATGTTAATCCCTGTATGTTTACCAGAGAGCACCTTGACAAGGGTTCACTTACTTTTTCCTCCAACCCTGTGAATATTTAATATGCTTGTTCAATACACAATATGTTTTTGTTGTTTGTTTATCATTAACTATTGTATTTGTCTGTAGTGACTTAGATGAAGATCAGAATCCCATTTTAGGAAACATTAATGCAGATAACAAGGTAATTTCAAAGGGTCACATACTTTTCCTTGCCCCTGTACATAGACAAAGCTTTAGTTAACTGGTGTCATCACATGTCTATAGATCCAGTTCGCCCATTCAGGACTCCCTGTTGACAATTTAAACTTTTCATGTAGCACTTCTCATTTTTCTGAAACCATGATCAGGTTCAAGGTTTAATTATGAGGTTTGTTGTGTGGAATGCAGTTTCTCTGTCAAACCCCATTTGATCAGATGAAGAAGAATTCTCATGAATAAGACGGCAGAAGGAAGCTGAGCAGGACAGCCTGCTGAGGTCTCTGAGGAGGTGTTAGGTTCCCATTCACCAGGAGGGAGCTGTAAAGTATCATCGTAGATAACAAGAGGAGCTGCCTCCCACATATTAGCTGGGTGTATAGATGTTTGTTTTGTCTCTAGAAGAGAATGGGGTGTTGGAAATACCGACAACAGCGAGGCATTGAATACAACTTTATATTGTATAGAGCTTTACAGCATAGAGATCCAACCATGAGAAAATGGGCTTGTTGGAGCCATTTCCCAATGAGAGGAAAGAGTTCAGCAAATCAAGTCTGTCTACAAGTGACCGATTCCAAGACCTTTCAAATGATCTTGGAGATTCATGATGTCAAGCCCCAGTAACTGCTTTGTCCTTGGATAGAATCTGTTCAGATTCAGTTTGATGAAACTCATAAACTGAATGAATCACCGACTGATTGGCTGCTTGACTGTCTAATTGACTGTGTGTTGAGAAGTTTGCATTACATACACGGGTACATGAAGAAGATGCCATGTCTCCCTCCTGCTTATGTCAAGTCAAGGAAGTTAAATAATATTATTACCTTCACATTACAACGCAAGACTTCTCCCTGGAATTAGATGTTACTGGTGTAGGGCTGCACTGTTGCAAAAATATGACCCTGCGTTCCTGTCCTTTTCTGATTGAAATGAATGTCACATCATTTTGTGTTTTACTGGTCTCCACTTGTTGTTGCATTGCAGCCACCAGGAAAAAATAATCATTGAAATGGACTCGTTTAGGTTATGAATTTCATTTGCTTTGCGTTAATATGAGCCTGTTTTTCATGAAATAAACTTTGTTATTTTATCGTGATACCTCTTGCATATGACATTGTTGGCACAGTGCAAAGTGCATTTGTGTTTCATTTATGAATCCTCCTGGATGTGCTCCTGGAAAAGAGGAGGTTTTCCTCAGGAGGTGCAGGTGTACAACCTACCAGGCTTTATACAGTAAGTCGTTCAGCCATTCTTTAATGTGCAGTCATTACCAAGAACATGAGCACTGATCTTGTTCTATGTCAAGCACATTGAGGGGCTGTAGACCTGTAGTACACCGCCCCTTTCTTGTTTAGTTGCACTCATTAACAGATTATCGCAGCAGATGTCTGGATGATCCATTTTCTGAATGGGTAATGCATCGCCACATATTGCAGGTTTACACTCTTCTGTATTTTTTTTACAAACTAATTATTTAGATGAGCTGTTGCTATCCAACAATGAATAAGTGATGAAGAAAATGCTTTCTGGTAGTTCCTATGAGCTGAGTTTCTACACCACTGCCACTTATGTGTAATGGCTGCAATAACGAGAGCTCAAAATGTTTATTATGCCCATGGTCACAAGCTTTGTGTAATTACTTATAGAATTTGATTGCAAGCGTCCTCACTGCTCACAAGAAGGTGATGAGGTCTCTGAAAGGACTGTAGGGCGAATATGCAAAGTAAAACTTATGACAGAAAAAACTATACAGTATTTAAACATACACCTTATATTCACCAGCAGAGCAGTTGTTTTCACACTAAGTTAATTAGCAGTAAATTCACACACATCCAAGTTTGTGGTTTGACATCATCCAGAACTGCCAGGATTAAGGAAAGAAAATGTAAAAGGACTTCTGTCTTCTTTTGATCGACTTGTTGATAGTGCTACTAAGATCTAGGAAACCTTTGAATGAATTAATAAATGACCCCTGATTGTTTATCCTCGTCCAACAATTAAAAAAATGTCAAACCTCTACCCAAATTGATCAAACAGGGGGTTTAACAAACACTGGTTACTAGAAATACAATGTCGCCAAAGTTCTTTGACATTGATGATTTATTTTATCTGCCGCTGGATCAGTGTAACTCATATCATGAACCCATTTCCCTCATGCTGAGATACCCTCAGTGGCCTACAATGGGTGCATTTATCAGTATTTTCAGACTGTGGGTGTTGGACTGAAGCCAGTTAGTCAGCTCTCGTGTGCGACTGTGCATCTGATAAATGGAGCCGCATGGTCGGGTTTACCCTTTCATGAGTATTTCCACTGTGTGTGTGTGTGTGTGTTTGTGTGTGTGTTTGTTTGTGTGTGTGTGAGCGAGAGAGAGGAGAAGAGAGAACAGATGCAGCGATATGTCTGTGTCTTTGTGGCTGCTGTCAAATGAGCGCTGTACATGTGGCATTAAATAAGTTGCACACATGTTCCCCCTTGCTGTCACTTTATCGCTTTCTGTAGATTCACAGTTGATTGGAAACCAGTACCAGTCGCACTCTCCCTTCTCAACCACTTCTTAGTATTTTATCACCTCCACCTCCCTTCCTTTCCATCTGTCCATAAAATGGACTGAGGAAGTGCGTGTTTGTGTGTGTTAACTGAGGTGCCACCTGCCACTGCTCTCCCAAACTACTGGCAGCCAAATCTAATCTCTCTCTCTCCCCCTCTCCCTCCTCTCTCTCCCCCTCATTACTGTTCTTTTCCCTTATCCTCGCTCACCCTCTCAGGTCTCGGATGTTATCCTTTCTTCGAGGACACAGAAGACAACACCCCATCTAGTCAGGTGTGTAGCTCAGCCTCTTCCTTCTCTCTCTCTCTCTCTCTCTCTCTCTCTCTCTCTCTCTCTCTCTCTCTCTCTCTCTCTCTCTCTCTCTCTCTCTCTCTCTCTCTCTCTGTTTTGCCACACTCACACACCCCTTTGTCTCTCCCTCTCTTCACTGCATTCCTTTGGGTGCTGCTGCAAAGATGCTGCGTCACTGTGCCGCTTTTGAGTTGACACTATTCCAATTTCACTGTAGGATAGTAGCAGAAAAAAGAAGATGTGTATGGAATTGCTGATTCATTGTGTGTATTTTACCAAGAACCCAAAGAAAAATGTGGCTCTGTGTCAGGAATTAATACAGTGCATCATATGATGGTTTAAATGTTGAGTTTACATGTGTCAAAACAAGTGTATGCTTTGCGTGTGTGGTCATGTCTAGACACTCCCAGACAGTCTGTGTCGTGGTTGAGTTGCATCGTGGAAGGGCACATTGTTCCCACTGACTGGGACACTAACGATTCACTACATTTGTTCAAATTAATTTCTGGTGTCAGGTCTTGTCACTTCTCTGCCAACGGAAAGAGACAAATCTAAAGGGTGACCTACAAATCGTCTGGCACCCCATCCAGAGACGGATGGAGACCTCATGTATTTTGCTTTGTCATTCCTCTGGACAAAAGCCGCACAAACTGTCAGTTTTGAATGATCATTTCGGTTTACTGACATCATCTCAGCAATTTAATACTTTGAAACGAGATCAATCATTTAATTTCCTCCTAATTATTAAAATTGGTATGGCTACTAGTTGCTTTCAATGTCAGTGTCTGGAGGTAATTTTCTTCTGTTAAAATGTATTTCTCATGTCATAAATATCTAATAATCGTATATGTTCAAATGTGATTTAACCCGCTGGATGCAGCGTATGCATGTTTCAACATTTAATAACCTGTTCGATGTCTCTACTTTCAGTAGAATCGGAAGAGATGTACTCCCACGTCATATGATGTAATCATTGACAAATGAAATGCATAGTGATTGGCTACAATTTACATTCCGGGAATGAGAAATGTAGATGGACAAATGTTAAACATATTCTTATTTCCAGTCATATCCAGTTACCAACTGAAAATCAATAAGTTCTTATAAAAGCCTAAATGAAAAATACATTTAATCTTAGAATAAACTTAGGTTTATGAATGCCTTGGTACCTCAGGTCTTAAAGGGTTAAATAAGTACATTTAAAAGTCCATTAAGCCATTAATCTACTCTCAATACAGCAACAAACAGCTCCATGTGATGTAAAAGGGCTGCCGGTGAAGCCTATCCAACAAATCTATGGAACCCTTTATTCTGCTATGGTTTGCTGAGCCACATGGCGGTCATCAGATGCCCCCCATATAAAACCATTAACCTCTTCTTCCAGGTCATAAGCTCACACAAGCTGGTTGCAGTTCATCTGTCCAGCATGAAATGGTGCAAGACAAATGCTGAAGCCTAAGAGACATAAAAATGTCTCCCCAGAGCTGAGAAGCTTATTTGTCTTTGTCTGCTGGCTTCGTAGGTGATGCATTGCAATGCTGATGCATTAGCACTTGATTTAATTAGATCTTGATATATAGTACCCTGTATGTTGATTGTAATAGATCTCCTGGATATTAAGAGCACTTTCACACCTGAAAACTTGAACAAAGGTATATGTCTTTTAAACATTTGACCAAATTAGTTTTGGTTTCACATTGAAATTTAGGGAGCGCATTAAATAGTTTTGTTGACATATGTGTCTACTGTATGTTGTGTCATTATGTTTACTAGCATCACTAACATTAGGTGCAGTACTCTCACTAGTTGGAATACTCCATTGGCATTGAAATGTGCTGTATCTTGGAGGTAAAAACAGCTTCCGCTTTGTTTTCATTTTTCTATAGCTTACTGCTGGCTCAACTTCCTACAATAGGTCCAAAAGTATGGAGTATCTAAAATGATCTCACACTGCAAACAAACTAACATATGGTTCAGTTTGATGCAGACCGAGATCGCCTCTTTTGTTTGCACTAAATTTGGTCTGAGTTACTTTTCACACCTGAACCAAACAAGGTAGCTGTGAAGCTTATATGTAACTTTCTTATACAATTAAAAAAAATATTATGCTTCAAAATGTAAATGACATGTCAAAGTGTTTTGTTATCCAGACTCATTGAGCAGCCTGGCAGCATTGCGGACATTTTCTGATATGCAAAATACTGGAAATTCATCCAGTTTGCACCAATTTGCATTGTACTTTTTTAAAAAGGAATGTGGGCTATGTCTGCTGTTTCATTAGTCACTAAAGAAGAATAGCAATAATTACATAACTTCAGGTTGTGCAGAGTAATTATTCTGAACATGGCCTAGCCTGTGTGTGCAACATCTTTGTTCATCGCTTCCTGTCACACCCACAACAAAAAGATAATGGATGTCAGATAAAGTACTTAATCATCGGCCATCAGTCTGTCAACACCCACAGAATTGCTCCTGCATCTGATGTAATGTGCTGTGTTCCTGTTGCTGTAACTACACAACTAACATGAATTTAGAAGATATACATAAACATTGAGCGCTTGAGTTTCCTCAAAGATGAGGGGAAAGATAAAAGACAGAGTGTGTGTTGTATAATAAACCCAGGTTAGACTTTTTAATTCAGTTTTGATGTTGTGATGTACCATTGTGATGTATTTATTCTATCTTTCCACTCCCACCAACTCTTTTGTACACTTACATGAACACACAGGTATTTACTAGTGCCTCGCAGGGCACTGCTGGTCAGTATCTAACAACAATGTGTACATGCAAACACAATCCAAGTATCCAGTGGGAAAAACGTGCAAGCCTCCCTGTCTCTCTCTGCCCTGCTGTCATTGTGAAGGAAAACGTTAGTGGCATTTCACAGCAGGTCTGATTCACCTTCTCCTGTTTGTTTAGCTTCTCGTCCTCACTCCTCCATCACACATGGTGGTGGCTGAACCAGAAAGGCAGCCGAGGGTGTTTTATCACTGAATTCTAAGTCTTCAGAAAAACAAAATGAGCAAACGTTATCATGTGTCCAGGTCCGTTTGTTTTGTAGAGGAGGGCAGGTCTGTGGGTACTACTAGTGGTAAAAAACTCCTCAGTCCACAGTATCAACAAATATTGAAATATAATTTTTTTTACTAAAATCCATTAGTTCACTTAATGGATCTTGTTGTATTCTTTTTTTATTTATATGAGGACATAAGAAATTACATGAAATAGTTGAATGCAGAGTATTCCTACAGTAATTAGTGGAACACTCCTACACTCCTCAGATTTGACTCTCTCTCTCTTGCTGCTTGTCCACCTCTCCTCTCCATCTCTTTTCATCCCTCTCTCTTGTTTAATTTCCATCTCTCCGAGCTCCCGACAGCGATTCAATGTCCTTTTTCTCACTTTGTCTTTCTCTCTCCTTCTCCTGTTGTCAACGTGCTCATACATATTTACTAGGGTTCTTATGAAATATACTTGCATAAGTGCATTCTCATTCTGAATAGAATATGTGTGGATTTGTATTTTTACCTCATTCAGCTTTTTTGGTATGGCCTTCAGAAACAATACTTTCAAAATAGAACGAGACGCAGCATGTTTTTTCATGAAAATGTTAAATTTATACTGGATAAAGATCAGTGGTAGTTTGGCTCCTAGTTTGATTGGATATACTTCTGTTAAACAACTGTTAAACTCAGTATATCTCATTGAACAGCCCAGATTTAGCATTTTCGGTATCAATTTTATATACTATAGCTTTCCTGAACGCTGCCACGTGGATATGGTAGGGAGCTGTGTGAAGTTAATGGGTGGATTACTGTCTGTTGAACGTTAAGTTCCACCCATGTAGTAATGACTTGTGGGGTAGAAACTTGCCCTCTGTTTTTTTAGATAACTCAAGATTTCCTCTCTGGACGTTTCCTTTTTTTTTATCTTCTAGAAAACTTTAAAGCTCTCACTGGTTACAATATCTTTTTAGCTTTTTTGGGGGGTATTTATTAAAAAAAATTGTTGGTCTTCAATGTAGTTTAAGCTCTTTTCAATACTAGAGTCAATACAGTGAGTCATATTGCTGTGCAGAGGTAAAGGCTTTAGCTTGCAGAGCACACACTCATTCATAATTTAAGCTTTACATAACCATATGATTCAGAATCAAAGCTTCCATTAATCCATTTTACTGTGTTACTGCAATAATCTAAAGCTCCAAACTTTTCCAAAGACTTGAGGAATCAGCACATTTACTGTATTTAAACTCTTTGAACTGATTGTAATGACTTATTGTTGACAAAATAAATTTAAATGGTTTATCCGATTTATCTGCAATTATTTAGAAAAAATACACAATGCAGTCAAGTTGATCAGTTTTCTGGTTTGATGATCCACTTCTTGGACACCTCTTTTACTGAAGGTTCTTGACAGCTACAGATCTACTCTACATTACAGCCCTGGTGGTCTAAACACATGGTAGAACTTAGATCCATGAAGCCTTACATAGGCTGTAATAACATACTGGACTAATTGGTGAGTTTGTTTGCCAGAGACTGGCCACGGCTCCAGAGCTTCACCAGACCTGCTACTGGTTTCTTCAGCTGTTGACCTGAGTCCCCACAGTTCAAGTTTGTATCCACTCAAGGCATCCACCAAAGATTGTTCTTACTTATTACGAGTCTTTTTACTTCAAAATATTGCCTTTAATTTAGCATCTTTACAGATTTGTTAGTAACTTTTTTTAGCTGAACAATAATATCTGAATGATTAATTTGTATTGTCCTGTGATGCCACGTGTGTTTCTAGCCCTATAAAAAATATTCGTTTTATTTTTCCTTAAAAAAAAACTATTTCTCCTGCAAGAGGACCAGAAGGGGTTTTAAAAGAGACATGAGTGTTAGCACCCCTGAGAGCCATAAGATTTCATAATAAGCTGCAGCGCTGCCCTGTCTGCCTGAGGTGAGATGTCTCTTCATGTAATGTGCCGTGTACAAAGCAACCTGTATGTTTACTCACACAAATATTTACAGGCATTTTCAAGGTCCTTGTCTGTATGACTCACTTGCGACCCTCGACTACTGCTAAGCTGAGGCAAGAAATAAAAATGTCTCTTCTGCTTTTGTAAACAGTCTTGGTTTCAAAGCTCTGAGGGTTTGGTTGCGTTGGCTACAGGCCCTCTGCTCTAACTGTTGTGTATTAAGTGTGTTACCGCAATGGAAAGAGTAAGGTCTTGTGGAGATTCTCACTCATCCAGGTCATGGTATATCCAAGTCCTAAAAACAGGTCAACTGGACTTGGTTTTGTTTCTTTAAGACGTTTCACCTCTCATCCAAGAGGATGACTGACTACTGGGAGTCCAGGTATTTAACTAGTAGGGTCGTTAGGAGTCGTTCAGGTTACCTGAGAGGTTGCACCCGCAAGGGTGTTGGTTTCATTGGGAGTCGTTGTGGGTCATTGACCCATCCACCCTCTGTGAGTCATGTGTCCTAAGTTGTGAATTGTATTGAAACTTCCTGGGGAGGGAAGTCAAGACTCGGAAGACAAATTGTTTGAAAGAGCAGTGAAGGAATCCATCTATGTCATAGAAACCATCTCTAAACAGAGGAGCAGATTGAAGACACCACCTATCAGCCACATGGAATACAGTTATGACTTCCATTCTGACATGTGAATGAGAAATAAAAATATAAACATTTCCTAAATACATAAAAACGCAATTCCTTCATTGAAACCCTGTATTCACACTTTTTGTCGCCACTGTTTGACATATACGGTCTCGTCACTGCCTCTCCTCCCTGCTTCATTGTCCGTGTGTCAACGTGTGAGTGAGTGGGGTCAGGGCCAGATCAGGGCCTGTGTGTTTGGTTGTAAACTCCACAGAGGAGATGAGATGAGGAAGGGACACGACTCACTGGAATACAGTGACAGACCAGTTACATGTTCGGCACACCGGTGCGACCAGGGACATTTTTTTGTTGCCCTTCACAGATTTTTGGTTGCATGTGCACCCTGGAGCTCTGCAGACCTTTATTTTCCCAATTTTTCCATTTGTTACCGGGATTGAAATAGATTATGAGATTGAATACATTTACTGAAATCACAATTCAGTGTGATAATCAGCCTACTGCTGCACTTGCTTTTAGATAAATATATAAGCATCCCAGGTGTGCAAGCATTTTTTTATCTCGTCACTGCACAACTCCCAACTCCCCTTTTATTCAGTATGACGTAAGAGCATACTCACTTTTTGTCATATGGTAAAGAAAAGGCTTGTGGTGCTGCTGACTCAGCTTGGATCCTTCAGAAAAGCTTCAGACCTCATCAGCACTTTTCCCTTAGAGTTGTACTAAACTGTGTATGATTCAATTTATAAGTATAAGGTGCTGTCCACACTTCTGTTGCAGGACGAGGCCGAAGTGGAATATGCTGGTTATCTTTTGCAAAGTATACATATGTGCTTTTACAGAGTTTTATCCTCTACCAATATCTTTGTTTATACTGGCAATTGTAGTGATTCGATGATAAAAGCAGAAGTAGGATAGATACAGTAACATTTTTTTAATTTTTAACACATTGTAATATCGGTTTTGCTGTATAGGCTCTGGCCCCCTCATTAAGTTTAACAACATCAATAAAACATGACAGTGCTGTTAGCCTGCAGCTTTTCAGCCATTTTGAACATGCATATATATTTTTTTACATTATTAATAGGTAGATTATTTTAGTATCCTTGATCCTTTTTTTTTATGGTCCCTGCATCCAAAGGTGGATTATTAGTGGATGTAGACTAGAGAGAATGCAGAGTATTCATGACGATACTCAGTTGGTGTATAAGTATATACTAAGGTGCCTAGTCAACTAAATGGTCATAGCTTTTCATTGAAATACATTATGTTCAGGTTATTCCATGATATTTGTTTATTTGTTTATATCCATCTTTTTAATCAAGTATGAACTATTTCACCACATCACTAAACAACAAACTAATTATTATGTTAAACAGTTGGAGTTTATATGCAAATTACCTCCACAACAGATGATGTGTGTTTATACTGTTTACAATTGCCAGTTTGTTATTGTGCACCTTGCTGGAACATATGTAGTCTTATACAACAGCTCCGAAAATAAGTTTTTAATGCAACCCATGATCATTAATCCTGTACCTATTGCCTGGTTTATTTTTATGGTCTTTAAAGCTTGGACAGATATGTGTATGTTATTGTTCATCCTTTGTGCCTCTGCTGTGTGGAATGGCTAGAAGAAACAAAACTGGAATCAGCCCGTTTGGTTTGGTTCCCTTTTTCTCTTACCAAATATTGCCAAAAACTGTTGACATGATTGCGTTATGTGCTCCAGCTATCTTTCTTTCTTTCTGTTGTCCCCCAGAAAAAAAAGATCTTTGCTAATATGATATTGAGAAATACAAAATATATATATATATATATATATATATTATATATTTTTACTGATATTCTTTTCATAATTGACAGGTGCAGCTGTGATCCTGGCCACACTTGACTTTCAGTAATCTTCAAAAAAATCCTGACCCCAACCCTGTGAGATTTGGAGAGAGGGCAGCTTGTGTCATCCTCTCAAGTTCTAGAACAACTGACCAGGTAAGGATGCCTGATGTATGTGTTTCCAAATGTGGTTGCTGTTTTCTAAGACTGCACAATCCCAAACAAAATTTGGCTGCGCCACAATTTAGACCCCGGAACTTCCTTTGCACATGATCTTGTTACTCCCCATTACACCTCTCTCGTCTCTGCACTATAGCTGACTAAAGGCCGGCGCATGCTTCTGCGTTTTCAAGGGCCCGTAAGCGCAAGAGCCCTTCCGGGCCCATTACGTGCTTATGTATCTCTTCTTACGTGCTTACGTGCATCGCCCAATTTTTCTAACCATACGGCAAAGCTCCGCAAGCCTCACGCAGCCCGCAAGGCTGTGATTGGTCTGCTAACTACATCCTTTCCGGAATCGCATTTTCGGTTTCATGCCACATAATACCGGCAGAAACAACGGAAGATTTAGAAGAACGAATATGGATCAAATAGAAGAGCGTTTGGCAGAAGAGATCCGAAAGTATATCCACTTGCTTATCCCGTTACTGACTGGCGGATTTGTCCACCAGAAAAAAGGTTTTGAGGAGCCGCCGTGGCGATGTAAATAAACAGTCGACGATGACTGCCACACACAAAGAAGGCAATTAAATTAAGACCGTCTTCGACAAAAAACGTCACTCCGCCTAGTGTTCGGGCGGGGATATGCTTGGTAACATGCGCAACGCTTGGATAAGCATGGGCCGAATTATAGTCCTGCGACTGCAACCGCGGAAGGCCACGCAGTTGCATCGACGGACTCGTTTTGGTTTATGCTTCTCTAACATGTTGCAACGCAATTCACCGCCAGAACACTAGGCGGAGTAACGTTGTTTGTCGAAGACAAAACACACAAAGAAGAGACGTCTTTTTCTTCATTGACTGTTTATTTAGATTGCCACTCCGGCTCCTCATAGCCTATTTCTGGCGGACAAATCGGCCAGTCAGTGTCGGGTTATACAAGTGGTCATACTTTCGGATCTCTTCTGCCAAGTGCTCTTCTATTTGGTCCATATTCGTTCTTCTAAATCTTCCGTGATTTCCGCGTATTGTGGGGCATGAAACCGGAAACTAGACTCCGGACGGGATGTAGTAAGCAGACCAATCACAAGCCTTGCGGGCTGCGTGAGGCTCGCGTCGCTGTGTCGTATAGTTAGAAAAATTGGCGGACGCACGCAAGCCGCCAGAGGGCACGAAAGGGGCGTGTTGCGTGTCTTGCGTGCATGCGTGCGTGCCTACAACCCAACTATATTTCGGCCTTGACAACGAGTCCTTCGACAAAGCGGCGTGAAAAGCCGCAGACGCAGTTGCAGAAGCATGCGCCGGCCTTAAGACTTGTTTGTCACTTTTCATGAAGGTGTTATATGTGAGCATTATCTCTCTCACCAATTGCGTTCATTACCATTTAAATTAAAATATTGAAAATACCTAATTTCAGCCTTTTCATATGCAGTATCATGACCTTTGTTTTTGGAGTTTAACCTGAAGCACATGCACCAACAAGATACTGAACCCCTAAATGGCCCCTCATGAGTGTTGAGTGTACGCATTGTAAGTCGCTTTGGACAAAAGCGTCAGCCAAATGACATGTAATGTAATCTAAAGCCCTGACCATGTTTCTGCTCTTATGCCATAATTTTGTTAGCAATAAGATGATGAGAGGTAAAGCATTATTGTGCACCATTACTGCTGGGGTGCCTCACCATGCCTGATTGAATAACGCAAAAAAAACCATACAGGATCAGTACTGAGCCTTTTCAGAACCACATTCATTTATCCTTAACATTTGAGACATGGTGAATACCTGTCAGAAAGAGAAAAAGAGACATTTTAGAGACAGAGAGACTGAAAGTACGGTCACAAATGAAAAAGCTGTGTGGGTGGATGTACATGTGAGTGCAGGCTGCTAGGAGCTGTGAGTGGGAAGTAGGTATTGAGTGGGAAGAGGAGAGCTGCTTTAGTGAGACAATCAGCACCAAGGCCCACTGAAACGCAGTCGTGCTTTCATGGCTTCTCTTTGTTTTCTGCATTTGTACAAAGACAGAGTTCCAGGTAGAGGATGGAGGGTTAAAGTTTATATTTTTTAATATGCGTCTGCCATTAGCTATTTATGCATGTATATATGAGGATCAGAGGGTTGTTCTCCCTCCTATTATTTTCATGCAAATCACGAGCAATCAAGTTTCAAGGCGAGACAACATCAGGATGTAATGGTCTGGACAGAAACGCATAATGGTTAAAATGTGTTAAAGATTGAAAGATATTGGGAAACTTTCAACTAAAACAACTAATTCAAGTTACACAAATAACATAATTTGATTGTTACTGTTTTGTTTCAAACCCATAAATCCACAATTTTTGCTCAAGGTAATGGACGTTTCATTTTGTTTGCCTTTTAATTGCGTCAAATCACTTCAGTGACCTATAACTGAGGAAAAACACACTGCTAAAGTAAAAAAAATGTTAATACGCTACCTAATTCATTATTGTTTTAATCGAGAGACCCCTAGTGGCCGAAGTTAGTGTAGAAATAAAAAAGATACAAATTCAAAAAAGGAATATAAAAATAAAATAGTGTTTACAAGCTCTAATCAGTATCATTGAGGGGGGATGCTCCGGACTAAAGTGGCTTGACTCTAATACCATAATTCCTGAAATTACGCTGCTAAGAGGCATTATTTTATGATGCTGTTCAGCATCTTTTTCCTTTCATGTTAAATAATAATAAGTGGGTATTGAAGCTGCATTTACCATAGACCTTGACACTGTAAGCTTCTCTAGTCAGGTCTTCTTAAAACAGTGCCTCAAAGCCGGCATGAGGTGAGTTTCGTTTTCCAAAAAGGATAGTGACGAGGATTAAAAAAAGATAATTCAGTCCAACATAATGTGAAGAAGTATTCACATAGAGAATGACTCATAAACCATTGTTATCTTAAGTTTAGTATTAAGACGGAAATTACTAGTCTGGCTTTATCATAACAAGTATAATAAGTACTTATCTACTAGTACTACTTCTACTATTACCTCTAAAGTTAATTATGATACGCTTAATTTGTTTAATTCATACAAAATCCAACATGTTATGTTCACAGTTCCCTGTTTTACTTTGGGTTATGTGTCAGATTATTTTTGGCCAGGAGCTGTTTCCAGGCAACCAGCTGAGCCTTCAGAAGGTTTATTGTCGTTGCCAAAAAAGGGCACATTGTTATCCCCTAAAGATGGTGAGATGTTTAGTTGTGTTTCCAGTCTTTATGCTAAGCTAAGCCAGCTAGCTGCTGACTTCAGATTTATATTTAACCTTTTATGCATGAGAGTGGTACTTACATGTATATTCTCATTCAACTATTGGCAAGTGAGTAAAGAGGCTTAATAAGAAAAATTCCAGACTCACTTAGACATGCATACATATTTCCCTTCTCTCAAATATCTGCTTGACATATATCTGCATGAGACATTATTGTAGACATGTATGAACAGACGCACACACAACACACGCACGCACGCACACACACACACACACACACACACACACACAGACACACACACACACACACACACACACACACACACACACACACACACACACACACAACACAAACACAAACACAAACACACACACACACACACCCAAACACACACAAATGCTCAGAAGAACCCAATCTTGCATCCCTGCTCTCAGGCTTCTGCATTGAAACGACCCTGAAAGGAGAGCGCTGCAATGCAGCATCTGTGTGACTCACGCACACACACACACACACACACACACACACACACATAAACACACACATACACACACGCACGCACTGTGGTATGGTGGCTCGTGAAAGCGCTCAGATCGTAGGAGGGAGATGAGGAGAGAGGGAGAGCAGAGTGAGGGGAGAGATGAAGCGTGTTGAGAGGAGGTGGAGGAGGAGGCGTGAGTAGGAAGATGAACAGTGATGGGAGGAGGTGGAGGAAGGTGAAGAGGGAAGAAGCAATAACAGGTGGGAGGATAATTCATAGGTGAAAGGAGGCTTAGAAATCAGATAAAATGATGTGAAGAAGCTGATAAGAGCCATTGAAATGACGAATGGAGTTCTTAATTATCTTGCTGATTACTTCGGCCGGGCCCAAGTTTTGTGGCAGATGCATTCACAGTTCATCAGTCTTGCTTCATCTTTTTATTGAAACAAATGATAAATACTAGAATATACACACAGCTTGCAGGTCCATCTACAGAAAACATTTAATTACTCTAAGATGTTGTCTTTTATAGTCCGAGAATGATCTGCAGGAGAAGCTTGTATTATGGCCTTCAATCTGCCAATAACTGAAAGCTCCTGCTTGATCATTTCAAGAGCGAAGATAATTTTTGTTACCATATAAAAACCCTTGATATGAAAGTTGAGTAATAAAATAGTAATCCTACAACACAACAAACAGAAAAGATGGCTAGATTTAAGTCCATGTAAACTAACCAAACACCCCAGTTTCTCTTATTCTGCATGTGTTACAACCAATGCACGTATTACAACAGGATCATTGATTGATAATGACAAATTAATATCCACTTCACTAAGGTTGTTTCGCCATATGATGAGTGACAAGTGCATTTAATTACATAATATAGTAAATTGTGTGCATGTGTTCCTCTGCAAATATCCTTAATATTTTCTTTCAGATTTTTGTTCATTATTGACTGTAGCTAAGTCATTTTGCATAGATTGTGCCTCACTGGGAAACTAAAGTTAGAATAATTGAAAGTTACAGTCTTCCCTCCCTTGTTAATTACTGTGAAGGCACTGAACTGATCATTTTTATAGTACTGCAGCTGAGTGGATGCAATTCTCCGATTGTACTGGGCAGCACACAATACAAATGTGTGGGTTGAATATGAAGAGGGGAGTTGCTGGAAACCATCATGGTGTTTTTCCTGACTTCCTTCTCTGGTTAGAGAGAGAACATTGCCAAAATCTTCATTTGTCTTTGTCTTATTTAATAGTGGGGCGGTGCAGTGGTTAACATTGTCACCTCACAGAAAGAAGGGGTTTGACCAGCGAGGGCTCTTTTGTGTGGAGTGTGCATATGAGTTTTGTTTTACTCTGGCTTCCTCCCACAGTCCAAACGCATGAAGCTTTGGTTAAGTGGAGACTCTAAACTGCTTGTAGGTGTGAATGTGTTGTTGTTTGTCTTTGTATGTCAGCCCTGCGATATGCTGATGACCTGTCCAGGCAATATCCCGCCTCTCGCCCAGTGTCAGATGGGATTAGCTCCAGCCTGCCTATGGTCTCTTCATCTCTTTCACCAAATGACCTATTTCCAGTTTAAAATCAGACAGAGTGGAGGGAGAAGTACCAAGAGTGATCTATTCTGAGGACACAGTGTGGAAAAGTGCCCCCTACAGCAGCATGATTTTCAGGTTTTCTGATACAAAAACATATTCTCAAGTATTATATCTGGTTGGTTGACTCAATCTTTGATACGGCGAAAAACATGCAACATTCTTTTGCTGGAATACAATTTCATCGAGCCACATTAACAGTGAAAAATGTATCTTGTCACAAGAAGCTAAAAGGCGCAGAGAAATTTGGATATTGAACGTGATTACTCATCCTTCTGTGTACTTGTAACACTTTCATAACACTTCAGTTTCATTCTGCAAAACATGCCAGAGTACATGGGAATATTTGGGATACTTGAATTGACATTATGATGTAAATATTAATCATTGAGGGGCACTGTAACTTCCAATATGAAGCTATAATCACAGTTTGGGTTCATACATACATACTGTACATGTTGCCTAGCAACCAGTTTGATTGGCTCCTGTTGAAAACCCTGCAAGTAGCCTGCAGGGAAAATCAGAGTCATTAAATATTAAGAACGAGTATAAATATATCATACATATGTTATTCTTGAATTCTGGATGTTGTTTTTTAATACAGCTCTGTAGCACTGCTTGATAAAAACAGTAGATTGACATTAGATGTATTATTAGACCAATTATTATTATTTATAATTAGTATGATTATTATTTTGTTATAATTACTATGCCCCCCAATTTATTCATTCACATTAAGGTTCTACAGTATAGAGCCAGCACATGATTTCAGGTCTGGATTTTTGTTTCATAGCCTTTTGCTGAATTGTTTTATTTTCTTATACCACTAATAATCCTGAGTTTTTTAATCCATATTGTCATAATATGTTGCTATATATCTATGTTCTTACCATGATACGTTTAAGCCTATCTCTCAGAATGCATTGACTATTATGTTGAATATTACAATATACAGTAATACCATTTCAATTTGAGCAGTTATATCTTTGAAGATCCACTGTCACAGTCAACAGTGTTCAGAAAAGGTCCAAATTTGTTTCTCTTTTATTTACCAAAGAAAATATAAGTACCAGGAAAACATAGCTCACAGAAACCATCTTTGATATTACACTCAGCATACCAACACTGCCTTTGCTCTCAAAAGAGCCTCAGCTCCTTGTAGAATGGATTCTACAAGAGGTCGGAAACATTCACTTGAGATTCTCCTTGATGTTGACATGACAGCATTGCATAATCCTTGTAGATCTGTCACACATTCACATTTAAGCTGCCAGTCCCCTGTTCTACCACATCCCAGATGTGTTCTGCTAGATTCAGATGGTGTGACTGGGGAGGCCACTGAAGTCCACTCAGTGTTTTGTTCATGAAATGAATGACAACCTTTGCTTTTGGCAACAATACTCAGATAGAATGTGGCATGCAAACGAGGATTGATTGTTTTTAAGGATCCACATTTTGCCAAGAAAACATTCCCTGCACCATTACACCAGCACCAGCAGCCGGGACTGTTGACACAAGGCAGGTTGGGTGTAAGCTGTTGGTGCCAAACTCGAACACTACCATCTGCAGCCTCAGCAGAAATCCACAGTCAGCAGACCAGGCTGCGTGTTTCTGGTCTTTATCTGCCAAGTGTTGGTGAGTCTTTAACTTAGCCTCAGATTTCTGTTGTCTGGCTGACAGAAGTGGAACCTCGTTGTTGTTGCTCATGCAACAGTTAGTTTGTTTAGTTCCTGAGACGTTTTCCTGCTTACTACAGTTGTCAAGAGAGGTTTTCTGAGTTACTATAACATTTCTGTCAATTCAACCAGTCCAGCCATTCTCCTCTGACGTCTCTCCTTGACAATACATTTGTGTCCATAAAACTGCTGCTCACTGGAGGTTTTTGTGTTTTGCACCATTCTGAGTAAAAACTCCAGTAAAAATTCCAGGTGATCAGCAGTCCGTCTGGCAGTGCAGTGCTGCCACACGATTGGCCCATGTGATGATTGTATGATGTAGATGTTTTCCTAGTAAAGAGATGCATTATTAGCTGCTAGGTGAGTTTAAACAATCGTTCTATTGCATTTGATTACGAATGGATTAAAATATATCCATATTCATGGACATTTTTAAGTACTTGGTGTAAAAAAGGTTGAGCTGCGTTAAATCTTAGAGAGTCTTCTCTATATTCAGTTCCATTCTGTGCATGGTGCAGAGAGAGACTCAGTTTCCCTCTGGCAAAGAGCCACAGGCTTTATGCCAAGTGCAGCTGAACTGCTGTCTACTGAGGTGCCTGATGTCTATCTCTGTCATATCACCATCTCAGACAGTAACTTCCCACTGGACACGATGCCTGGAGGACAGTATATCATCTGGGCAATATAAAATTGTGATCCAAAATTGTCTGTATTCCACTTTTCTCCATCATTTTCTTACTTAATTAACCTTGAGTAGATTCTTCTCAGTAGTCCCCCCTGTTCTCTCTTGTTAAATCTCTGCACCTGTCTCCTTGCTACTTACTGTTAATGATACACTAGATTTTCCACATCATACAGTACCCTTTAGTATATGGTGAGAAATAGACCAAATACAATGCATCTTAATGAGCAGGGATGAGACACAGTACTGCATTGCAGAGCCAGATTATGTTTTATGCTGATGATAGAGGTGCCGTTTCACATGATAATGTTTTCTAATGCCTCCCTAATCTCAAGACCCAGCATGCACTTTGTATAATGATTTGTAATAGTCCCAATCTATCGTTTCATGCCTTGGCCCAGCAGGTGGTGCTGTTTCATTTACACGACACACCCTTAGTCACAAACAGGCAGACTATGCTCTTAATAGCTCAACAGGCCTCCAGTAAACCAGGCAACAATGTCTTCCATCCTCTTTCACCAGCACTGTCACCCAGAGCATGCCCACCAGTCAGGATGGTGTTGTTGGGTCTGGATATCAGCCACAGAGGTTTAAGTGACCTTCATCATCAGACAGGGAGCACTGAGACGCAGCACTAGGACAGCAGGCTCATCCCTCTATTTTATGACTTTTAATATCGAGAGTGTTCTTCGTGGAGCAGGGGCCCAGTTTGAGAACAAGAAACAGAAGAGACAGTGACAGCGGAGGGACGATCTAAAATATACTGCTGTGGTTTTTTGGAAGGAGACTGAAAGAGTATTTGGTAAGGAGGCTGTTCTGCGGAGTCTGAACAGGCTTAATTCCCACTGATGGTCTCTTCAAAGCTGAGTCACGCAAAGCTTCATTGACTCCGCAATTTGATCCATTTATGCTGCGAACAGCCACCATATTTTTCTTTAATATTCTATTCTGTGTTAAATGCTCTGTGCTAGATCCTTATGTTTTTCTACTCCTGTGGTTCTGTTGAATTTTTTTACTGCTTTGATCCATCACCAAGAACCTATAAAACTAATGAAATGTTTAGGATTGCTGTCACCATTTTAATAACATTTGTATTAGTTTGTATACAAAGAAGGTTTATACTTCAGCTTAGGTTAATTTATTTTAACAATCACTATACTAAAGTAGAGATTTACTTTCATATCATCTATTATTTGGATATAGTTTTCAATTTCTCCACATATTTACTCCACATACTTAGGTGCACCTGGTTGAAAATCTCTTTTGTAGTCTTTATTTCAATTATATTCTGTTCTGTTCTTTGTGTGCAGAGAGTGAGCAGTATATTGAATGTATATTATGTGGGTATGCAGTGACTAGTGCTCACTGTAGCACTACCTCGGTCCTATAGGCTGCAGTAATTTACTCCTTTTTACTTCAGCAGACTTCCTTTTAGTCTCGGGATCTCTGTGGACTGCAGAGCTAAATGACAAATTGCTCTCTCATACATACCCTTATGCACAACTATAGGCCGCTTGGCTCATGCTTGGAGTACAAACTGCCACAACCCTCTCGAAAAAATGAAATCCCTTTCAGAGTATTTCCTTTAGATAGTGTTTGCATGTGTGCTCATGATTGTCTTTTTCCCATTCAACCCTTTGTTTATCTCCTGTTCTGCCCTTTCACACCAAGACCACATTCATTAGGCCAATACTGATGTTGCTATAGTATGACTGAAATAGCTGCAAATTATAATAATGTGTTGATATCCCTGTCAATGGGAAGAAAGAGGAAGTACATACAACAATTTGCAATAAAACTTAATCAAAATGGCCAATAGACTCATCCGGCTAACTCAATTATTCACAACATACTGACTGAGTAAAGGACCCAACATACACACCCCTGTGTATTGATCTCAAGGCTATGTTAAACCCATTAATCTCCATCCCCCACCATCTGCACAGTTCAAGAGATCATTGAATCTTGCTGCCTTTCCTTCCTCCATCATGTGGGCTGATCAATAGTGTATCCCTCTTGCTGGTGTTTGAGCTCCTCTCCACATGTGTCTGATCAGTCATTAAATCTCAGAATGGGTTTTCATACACATGGTAGCCCGACAGCAGTTGTGTTTCCATCTAGCAGTTTCAACATTTTCAATAAGCACATTTAAAAAACCTGAGTGTTAGATAGTCGGAAAGTTCGTATTTTGAGAAATGGTGAAAGTGCAATTGAAACAGATTCAGTGAAAAAATTATGATGCACAGAAATCACATGACTTAATGTCAACCTTAAATTACACAATATGTCTCAATGTCTATCTAATTCAAACTATTTGTCTAACATCAAACTGGATCTTGCCAGATTGATCAGAGCCGACCTACCATCCTCACAACCCTGAGTCATGCAATCTGAGGTCTGCTGTTCATTTTTTTATCCAGTTGTGATTTCTACCTTGGCTACTGGCTGTGTGAGTCATTACACTCACGAATCAATAGAATTTCCTCCAATGGCTGTCACCTGCCCGCCTACATCCAAGGGCAGTATTTCTCACATGCACCTTCACACAAGCACAGCTTTGCTTTCAGAGTTGTTGACAGGGAAGCTGACTAGAGGTGCAGCAGACTGACTGAGTGACTGACTGACAAAAAATAGATTTGGGAATGTAATTGATGCTGCGTTTCCTGGAGTCTCCTCTGGTCTGCAAGGTATTCAGTCTCCTCTTTGTACCATTGCATTACAGTGAATAACACTAACAAGCCAATGTTCTGATCGTGCCTCGCCTTCTCTCCTCCCTCCGTCTCTTCTTCCCGTCTCTTAGCCAGAAGGAGAGACCCCATCCCTCACCCACCCTCGCCTGCTGCTAGCTAGCACTAGCATGGCAGACAGTCGACAGCCAGAAGACGGTGCCCCCCAGTGGGACCCATCAAGAGGACAGGAGCCCGCTGGCACTCACGGAGCCAATGGCTACCCTTCCTCAGCATTTAGGACCTGCCAGGCTGGTGGCGCCCACTTGGCCACATCCTCCTACTCAGCCAGAGAGAATGGTTTCAATGGGGAGCTCACTGGTGCTCCTGCAATAACTGCCGGTAAGAAGTTCTCATGATTTCTCTGCTTTACCTTATCAGTGGCTCACCTGGCATCTACTTGAATGTAAGTAGATTTGCAAAAAAATCAAGATGTGAAGAGGTCATTGGTTACATTACATTATAATCAGTGAAGTATAGCTGGAAATGTTTGGATATATAATTTGAGGGCCTTGTTTTTTGAGTCATAATTTTTACATAAACAGTCATACATTTGATAGTGCACTGCATGATTTTAACTTTAAGCATTTAATGCCTTTATCATGGAGTCGACAGAAAAGAGAAAGATGGGGAACGACTTGCAAAGTCCCGAGCAAGGCACAGACAGGTGACGTGGTTTATGGTCGCTACTTCAAAGCCATTTACCACCCAGGCACCCGTAAGAAGTCAACACGATTTACTGTAAAGCTAGTAAGGCAAGTGCAGACATGTAAATGTGCAGTATACCCATAACTATGTGGATTAAAACTGGTAAAACATGCAAATCCGAAAGACAGTTGGCACCCAGTAGAGGCGAGGTCTGACGATCAAATTCAAAAGCAGTGTTAAGATTTACAAAGTAGGGGCCCTCTTTCTGACAACCAAGTTGCAAGCACAAGCAAAACTCACAGTTTAGATGGTTGAATATCTTCAGGTCAGATTATTCTCATTATTAATTTGGAAATCTTGATGTAAACCAAAAAGGGCTTTGTCAAAAGTAATTTGAATCTGTGGAAATAGCTTTTGTAAGTCATGACAAATCAGATCAGCAGTTCGATAACAGAGATACAAGTCCACACTAGAGTTCGTCTGCTGTTCTGTGTGTGTATGTGTGTGTGTGTGTGTGTGTGTGTGTGTGTGTGTGTGTGTGTGTGTGTGTGTGTGTGTGTGTGTGTGTGTGTGTGTGTGTGTGTGTGTGTGTGTGTGTGTGTGTGTGCGTGGTGTTTGTGTGTGTGTGTGTGTGTACTCTTTTTCTGTCTTCTTGTGAGGGGCCTTATACTCAGTCCTCACTACAATCACATACTGTTATTAGCGGTGCTGTAATTAACACATAAAATCTGTCTATCTACCCTCAGCTCCCCACCACATCCTCATTCACACCAATGGAAACAAGAATTAGAATCTACCAATGGTGTAACCATGGCAACGGCTCCCCTACAATTTACTTTGCCAGGGTTTTTTGTTCTTTTTGCCCTGTAGCTCTTAAGCAGGCAATGATAAGAGCCCAATGAAACATCTCTCTTCCACAATGTTAGGACTTTACTAAAGCTAGATTTGAAGGCTGATAACAGTGTTTTTAAGTGAAGCTGCTCATTGAAATGTAGCCATTTTTATGGCACCATTACTTTCTTTTGTGATGCATTGTCATTCTGTCATTTCATCTATTTTCAGGAAAATTTTGGCAAATTCTATAGTTATACCGATCTGTTGAGATCAAATTAATGAGTCGTATCTCAACATTTCTGCTATCTGAAATCATTCCACTGTGCTCTGACTGGGTCGGGCCAAAATAATAATTTTCTTTGGTTTTACTTTGACTCTGCTTCTTTTGAGCTTCTGCTGGGGAAGAGCCACCATGACATTATCCTATTAGGTGCCTAAAGAAATTTAGGAATACAGTTTCCCCTGGATGATACTCCCATCTCTATACCAGTGCCCTTTTATACACCATACATAGTACTGTGTGTTCTTCCCAAACGATTAAAATGTCAAAGTGCTCTTTGGCAACCTTCATGTGAACAGTGATGCTCTTTTGGGGAGCAGCAACTATCTCCATGGTATCCTATGCTCCATGCATCATGTTGTCTTTTAAAGGTATTGGTTATTTTCTGTTGTGCGTCTGGAATCCCACCTTTATGGAAAGTTGACATATCTACACCCTTACATTACATTAATAGACGTTATTCAAGTCATAGTTCAGCCTGTTCAGCTTTGTGTGTTGTTTATCTCTCATCACATTTATATTAGGTTAAGATGAGTCTACTGGGTATTAGTCATAGTTGTCTCTTTGAGGTTTCTGAAAAATAAAAGGTCCATACCTCTGCCCTAACAAAGTAGATCAAATCTTTGCCACATGTGAAATTAATAATATTTGGAATCACATGTTATCCAAGTTTGATATTTTATTCAAATGCAACTGACACACATGAATTTATAGTATTACTATATATATATAGTATATATAGTACTACCTTCCCACTGATGGGAAGGTAGTTGTGCCTCTGCTTTACTTTATTGTTGTCCCACGTAGGACCAATTTTGATCTATAATATTATCTTGACTTTATTAGAACATGATAAAGATGTCATAGTTGAAGAACAGTTCTAAAATATAATCAGTGTTTTGTTAAAAACACATCAAGCAATAAACCTGGTCATTATTCAGACAACATGAAAATACAAATTATATTTTTTCTGTGAAAAGTCTGCTGGTAATATTCAAACCTAGTGGTCTGCCACAAGAAAAAAATGAGAATAAGAAAGAATACATGGAAGTAGTAACACCTTCCTTCCCACTCCAAAGTAAGTGCTTGAGCCTGATGATGGAGATGATGGAATTTAGTGAGAGTCACTGATATTCCTCAATTTCAGCAAATCTCTCAGCTGTATCTAGAATCAAACACTATTCAGAAAAAGTGGTGGATGCACACTAGTACAAAATCAACTAAATGAATTGGTCCAAAAGATTAACTCCCTCCTGCCCGACCAGTGTATCTCAACATGGTTTCTAATCATGTGTATAGACATGACATGTTCTCTGCAGCTGTGTAACCAAAGCGTTGTCAGACTGCAGAGAGTCCTGTCAGCGTACATTAGCATTGCTCCAGAGCAGGGCAGGCTGGGGGGTGGGGGGTCGAGGTTATATTTGGGACAGGATGGATGACAGTAGGGCTGATGCTGGCCCTCAGTGAACCTTCTCTCCCCGTGAAAAGCACTTCAGACACAACAAGAACTACTGAAGCACAAAATTACCCTCTTGACTTTCTCTTTAAAATGAGGTTGAGGAAGCCGGTCAGCCATGCTGAGAGTGGCCAACAGAAAGATGTGGCGAGAGGAAGAAAAACAGAGGGAGCTAATAGAAACCATCAGAAAATGTAGAGTTATTGAGCTGTTTTTAATATTTATTTCTATCAAGCAATCTCTTGTGTAGTATTTGAGATATAGCAAAGCCTGGACCAGATTCTTTGTTGTTAAATTCCTATCCCTCCATATGTTGAAGGATATAGAAAATAGGTTACATAGACATGTCTCTTTTTATGTAAAATAATTGTAGCTTCGAAAACATTGTTGGACTAGGCAGGGACAGTATTAGAGAAGTTGATCAAACACGATTCAGCAGAGCAAATAACTGTTTTCTTTGTAATGCACACATTCCTATTCCCTCTTTCAACCCCAGGTCAATATTACCCATAATGCATCTCAACCACCAACACTTCTGTTGGATTCTTATGTTACAAGTGGTCGATGTAGGCCTGAGCTAGCCTCGGGTAGAGACGTCTTTCTAACGCCACAGATATCTTAACTTTTGCTTCAGTCTCAACCTACACTGACTTAATTGACATCACTAAATACAACTTGTGTTTGTCTGCACTTGTGAAAACCATAACCTGAAACAAAGTTTTCTGTGTATCTGTTTGTATACACATCCAACGTTCTTGATAGGAAAATTACAGCAACGTTATGAGGAAATATCTAAAAATTTGTCAGGATTTAGTACATTATTACAAAATGCATCACACATTAATTGTTGTTAAATTATTTCATAGTCTTGATTACATGTATCATTATAAGTCAGATATGATGTTAATGGGATTATATGCTGTGACCAAGCTGAATGGACTAGATCGCACAATCAGGATTTTGGAGTTTCCATCATGCAGATCTTTGAATTATAAGATTGAGATCTATAATTATATGATGTTCCTGACGAGCAGCATCTTGTGGTCGTTTAAAAAAATATATGAAAGAGTCAATTTAAAAATGATGTGACATTCCTCTTTCTGTCATGTTCATTTTATTTTTACTTTCCGGCCACATTTAGTGAATGAATATGATTATGCCTTGGAGTCTTTGTTTTAAAAAAGAAAATAGAGAAAATCTGGTTTGCTTGTTTTTTCATTAATGTTTGTATTCACACATGTTAGATTTACTATCATTTAAGTCATGGATCAGAAAATTTAGAGCAACAAGGTCCAGCTAAGACAGACTCAGATGAAGCATCCGCGGCGTGTTGCTGGCATCTGAATTTCATACGGACCCAAGTCGTCGGCCCACCAGCTGTCTGTTGCCATGGCAACCTTTTTGGCGCTACACATTTTGGTTGCTGGCTTGTATCATAACCAAACGACACTTCTGCTCCCGCTGTGCCCTTTCAGTCCTACTGTGCCTGTGTGAGGGTATGTGTGTGTGTGTGTGTGTGTGTGAGTGTGTGTGGTGCATTGATTTGGGGCTTACAGTCGGAGTCTCTGCCCAGAGAGAGAGAGTGCTTTCAGCTTCAGTCTTTCTAATCAGGTAATACACACTTTTTACTTCGCTGTGAGGGATTCTCTGTCTCTATGATGTAGATCCACAGATGTGATGCATCTTCTGTACAGATGCACGTTTGTGCTTTTGGTTAATTCTGTTGTTGAAGCCAATAAAAGGCAAGTGGCGATGTCAGAACTGCTTAGACCGGATTTGTTTTCATCACTGCCTGCTCGCTGTGTGGATGTGCCTAGGTCACTTTTACAGTGCCATTGCTTTGTGATTGTGCATGTCTGGGGATTTGTTTGAGAGAGTTAACAAAGCCCATCACTGTTTGAAGGCGGTGCCCTAAAGTCACTTTATGTGCATGTCTGTAAGAGATTATACTTATTGTACTTTTAGAAAAATCCTATTATATTCACCTTTCTAATAATGTCAATAGTTTTCTTTCAAGAATGAATTCTGTATGGGTGGCGAAACCTTTCATTGTTAAAGACCGCAGTCTTCCTCATCTGAAACTGGTTAGCAGTGTTATGTTATCTGTTTGATTATTTCAGCTTCACTTCCTCAGTTCTGTGCTAATATTTAGAATAGCCTCTGTATGTTTTGCTCTGTACAAGAGAAGTGAAAACTCATGTCTGAACTCTCCTCTCATCAGATCGAGTGAGCTAGTAGGATATTTCAGGAAACATTTAGTAACTGTTACATAAAGCAGAGAATGTACCACCTTAACACAGCATCGCTCACTTTGGAGGTGTTTTTCTCACTCATAAAATGGAACCAGTCACAAATCCACAGGGCTGTTTTCCCCCCAGGTCTCAGCTTTACCGTCTTTTTTTAGTCGTTGGATGCTACACGCACTGATTGTGTTCCACAGTACCATCGATGTTCCAGGACAGGAAGAAAAGGTTTAGTCTGGAAGCAGTAAATAAGCCGAACACATACACTGCACTTTGCTGCTGAAAATAGAAAATGGCTGCTTTGAGTTGGTGAGTGGGCTGCATGTGTTAAGTGTTTCGGGAAGAAGTGTGTATATAAGTGTGTGTAATTGCATGTGTGTGTATGCCTTGTTGAGAGCTTGCTTTTGTTGATGTGTGGGTGATTGTGGACAGATAAATGTCCTGAAACCGGCAGCAGTAAAAGCATCACTGCCGCCCAATCCCACATAACCACAGTTACTATGCAAATGAACGCAGGTTTGATTAGCACTGTGCAGCACGCCTTATATCTGGACAACACTCAAACTGGGTCTTAGATTTAATAGTGGTATTAATGGTCGGTCGTGGTTGAGGGGATAGAGCGGTCGTCCTCCAAACAGAAGGTTGGCAGCTTGAATCCCTGCCTATGCAGAATTGTCCTGGTGCAAGATGCTTAACCCCGTTTGGCCCGTCATAGTTGAATGCACTTATTGTAAGTACCTTTGGACAAAGTGTCAACTAATTGACATGTACTGTATTGTAATTGAGGCAGAGAGATGTAAGAGACAGATACAGATGTTGGACATTGTCTCCTTTGTTTAAATTTTGGGGTTAAAAGGCGCATTTTATTGAAATGCATGTGTACATAATTACCACAGGTTTACTTCTGTCTTTAAGAGTCACTAACTGTTTGCTTGTGGGTCTCAGCTTGGCCACATTCTTCTCCCTCTTTTAACACCTGCTGCCCACAAGTGTCAGACTGTGTTGACGGCCTCTTTTTAAATATTGACACGTGATCCAGTGTGAAATACATGTGAAAGGTATAAACACAATATTACTTCAATTTC
This sequence comes from Pleuronectes platessa, assembly GCF_947347685.1. NCBI lineage: Eukaryota > Metazoa > Chordata > Actinopteri > Pleuronectiformes > Pleuronectidae > Pleuronectes > Pleuronectes platessa. The sequence continues at coordinate 14,882,915 of NC_070639.1, forward strand.
CTGCAAAAGACTAAAATCAACATTGCATTTTATTTATCTGCAAACTTGAAGTGTTTTTCTTTGACCACATTAGCTAATTGATTTTTTGAATCGTTTAGCTTCTCCTTATTGCAGGAAAAGGATAAGCAGCGGAAAATTGGAAATGCAAATGGTAAAGAAAATTGTCCTTTTCAATGCCCGATTAAAATCCGTATTCATACAATGTGTAAATCCAGTGTCTCCAATCCAATTTACTTCTCTTTTTAAACTGCATTAAAAAAGCTATCTTTTTAATTATTTATTTGTGAGCTGTTTTAGGTATTTCGAATGATGTAGTAACTGTTTTTGCTTATTGAATATTAAATAATTTTGATATGTATTTTAGTCCATTTACTTCTAGATTAATATATAAATGCATTTTTTTTTAATGTTTTTATCATAATATTATTGTTAACATATAATTTCCGTGACAATTTGTCCTCCATAAAATGTCCCAAAAAGCAGAATCAGTAGTACACAGCAAATGTATTTTTAGTCTTTGAACTGCTGCCGATTGGATATTACTGTATAGATGTAAGGTCCCTCATTTTTGTGAATCCAACGTTCGAAGAAACATTAAATCCTTGCAAATAAAATATATTTTTCCTCTACTAGGTGAAAATTGTGAGAAATGACCACATGTTTTAAAAAGAAACGTCTTTATCACAAACTGTGGGTCAGTCAGTCTGCAAGGATGATGGGTTTCCATGGCGACAGCCCTCAACAGCAGCTTGAGCGTTCTGGCAGTTATAATCACAATTTCAGCCCCTGTCTGGCTTTCTATTCCGGCTCTGAGTGACATGATTAAAAAAATGCAGTGTTGTGAAATTGATGGAATCTTTTTCCAGCCAGTTTGAACCAAACTTAATAGCTTAAAGGAGTTACTTGTAAGATATTGCTGTTGCTTCCTCCGACTTATATGTAAAACATCACTATGGCACATAAATCCTTTAAGTTTTTTTTTTTTAAGGTGTTCAGATTTTCTCCTTTTTCAAACTTTTGGATTGGAAGTCACTAGTCTGTCATCTGGCCTGCAGAAATAGGGCTTTAAATGCAACGATGGTGAACGCTCCACTTGTCTTCGAAAACTTTTCCAGCTTCTAGTACATTATTATTTATTGGAACTTTAAAATTGACTTCTCTACGTGTGTGTGTGCGTGTGTGTGTGTGTGTGTGTGTGTGTGTGTGTGTGTCTGTGTGTGTGTGTGTGTGTGTTTGCGTTCGTGCCTGCCTGTCTGTCTCTCTGTGTTTGTGTGCATGTCTCTGCCAGAGCAAGTGTCGGCAAGGATTGTGCAAGAAGTGACAGCAGAAGCTGTGGCAGTACTGAAGGGAGAACAGGAGACCCAAAGGCTGCCATCAGGTAAGACACACACACACACACACACACACACACACACACACACACACACACACACAAACACTCACACAGAGCCAGTTGCAGTATTTGATTTATAGGTCGATACTCTCTACTTCTGTTTGCAGTTGAAGACACCACCAATTTGCCTCCCTCTCCTCCCCCCTCACCTGCTGCAGAACCCTTTGGCCCTCTGGAACAAGGTAGGGCCAATGTGTTTATAGGAGTACGTCTCTAATGGAGGAGTTTCCTTCCTTTACATAACTGTAACTTCTGGAGGTTTGCGATCGCCAACACATTGGGGTACTGATGTGGGTTGGCCCTGTTTATGCTCTTCAGCTCGTCTCAGGACATGCCCCATCTCTAAGGGACATACCGCACATTGATAACCTCTACAAGAAACATGAACATATGAGATTTACCAAAAGCAGGAAAATGATTTCCATTTTTCAAACATCCATTAATTCTGAAATCCTGCTTCCTCTTCCTCATCGTACACCTGGGACAGATACACGTTGTATCTTCATTGTCTTCACCATTTATCTAAAAAAGAAAAGAAGGGCTCACATACATGTCCACCCTGTTATGTAAAGTCTTTATTTCCCATCCTCTTCTTCCGTTTCCATTTTCTAACCTCCATACCTTGCTGTCTTCCCACACACTAATATGACAGCCAATTTTGGTAACCCTCCAACTTCTCCTTGTCTGTCTTTTTCAGTTGGATGATGTTATAAAGTTTTGCACTTCTAATTATAGTGTTGTATTGTCATCGTCCACTCGCAGTCTTCTATTTATGTGTTTGGCTGTAGCTTTAAAAATATATATACGTTACTTGCAGAGTTACCCATTTTCTGGCTAATAGGCTGCTGAAGTCTATAGTAACAATAGTAAGGCGGAAAGCACTCTGTTGAATTGCAGTATATAATCACTGAATCGCCTTAGTGCTAGTTGGCCTTAGCTAGTTAGCCTAACCAGGCCAACTAGCACATAGGTAAGCATCACGTCAACTAGCCTTACGTCATTATGAATGCCACACTCTGAATGGCAAAAAGTACCTCGTTAAAAAACTCAACAGAATGGGTCTTCTGTATCTTATTTATCACCGCGATGCAGTTTGTCTCTTTATTATTGACTTCCAAATTTAAGCTTTGTTACAGTTTTTGTGAAGCTACCTGCAAGATATAGTCGTACATTGTACCAAAAGTTAGGTCGGGTGTTGGTTTGGGCTTTGTGTTTTAATGTCTGCTCAGTCTTGGCAGGAACGTTATGAGGAGAATCTTTAGTCGGGCCAGCCATGCATTAATTATAAATAGCCTGTTCTGTCATTTGTACTGTATGAGAAGTAACAAATCCTAGATAAAAGGTTAAATCATGCAGGGGATGGTGTAACTATGTTCTTGACCAGATGGAGTGATATAGAGGTTCAGTTAGTGGTGTGTTGTTCTATCTATAGACACGGTACGGGACAAGTAATGAAAGGCTTGGTCATGGTCAGGCCTGAGAGGTGGTGTTCTGTTTAAGATGACCTTCTGAGATATGCCATGGTTTTACTGTATCCAGCTGTTCGACTGGATCCAGAGTTTTTTTTTTACATAGATGTTTGTTTGTGTTCTAGCAAAGGCAAAACATGTTTTACTTATTTGGTTACTACAACTACTGCTATATAGTATAAGTACAGTTTTTTAATAACCTTTTGTGTAGATTTCTCCATTAGTGCGATTTACTCACTTTGTCGGTTTTTGAGTATGGCTGGTCCCTGAAGCTTGGTCATCTTTGAGTTGCTTGTCATCGTGTCCTTGTCAGTGTCCTGTGTGTGTTCTGTTTCTCTCTTGCTCTCACTCATTACTTATCTGCTCCTTGCATTCCCCTATCTGGTGACTTTCTGTTTTTGTTGCTGTTTTTTTTGTTATTTTTATCTCCTCAAGCTTTATCTCCCTTACTGCCAAAAAATGTCCAACTTAAAATGTCACTTAAAGATTTATCAAGGAGAGAATTTGGTATTTGTTTTGACTCTTGCTAAAAATCCAAAGACCACAGCTATAGCTTATGAGCTAAATCAAAATGTAACAAGTAAACACATACACTTGTGCCTTTGTTAGGAAACTATACTTCCAAAAAAGCATTTTCCCTTAATGTTTTATCAGAGATGCCATAAATCTTAGATTTTTGTAAATAAAATAAAAAACAAATTTTCATTGTAAACTTTATGAATAAATAATGATTTACTAATAAATCTGCAAAAGCTTATATGATAAATCACCTTTAAAGTGGACATTCTTTGGCTTGTTCTCGTCGTCTTCTACTTTTCTTTTTTCTTTTATCCTCCTCTTCACTCTCACTCTTTCAGTCTGTGTCCAGATATCCCTCCAGTTCTTCTCCTTGTGTCTGTCTTGTTTGTAGATGTAGGGGATGAGGAGGAGGCGGGCCCTCTCCGCTGCTTCCAAAATTCTCGGGAGAGGTGCAAGTTCCTCGCCCCCTCCATCTCAGTTTCCGTGCCCGAGGACGACCCCTACCACTCCGACGAGGAGTACTATGATCACCCATTGTTCAGCCCAGAGTGGACGCACTCGGGCGCTCGCCCCACAGGGCAGGCTGTGGCCTTTAGACAGATTGAAGGTGAACCACGCATGGTTCCTTTTGCCATTTCCCCCCCTCCATCTCTGCTCTCTTTCTTTCTCCCTTTTCTCTTTTAAACACAGATTTCCTCTTCTTCTTCTGTGATTTGATCTCCTCCCTCCATTTCTCCTTTGTGCCGTCCTTCCGTCTCTCCGTCCGTCAGTTCGTCTCTTCGTCGGTCTTTGTGTGTGTTTGTGTCCTTGTGATGTTTGTCCGCTCAAAATCTGAGCACTTTCATGTTTTTTGTCATATTTAGTTTTTTTTATGATTTATTTCACCCAAAGCTGTTGCTACCTGTGGTCACCATGCTGATGAGTCAAACACATGATATTGAGATCTCTAAAGTAGGACAATCTTTTATTGTGAAACTCTCACCTAAGACACTTCACCTTTGCTTTCAGACCACATGGCGCACAGGGTTAACTTTTCTGACTTGATTGAAGGCCCAGGTGGCTTTAATAGAAATGTCACTTTGCACAAATTTCTCTACCAGTCATCTACCGCAGTTCTGTTTAAGCTCATTCCTATTACCCCTCATTCATTTTATTACCCTGCGCCTCGTGTAACCCTCTATACTCATCTTTAACTACTCTGACACTGTGGCAACAAGGAAGATTTTCAGCTCCACATACTCACCAGCTCATAAACCAACATATAGTCTTTATAAAACCTTCTGAACTACATTTATTTATTTTATTCTCTTTTGAAAACTAGAAAAAAAGATGGTTGTTTTTAAATTGTTGGCCCAAAGACGTAGGCAGAACTCCTCAGTGTATTTTCACTTAGGCTACACAATAACATAACTTGGCCATCTGTCAGTTCAAGCCCCTAAATGCATTGTTATAATAATAAATGTGTTGCTTGGACAGTTCATCACAATCGATAATATCCTCATTATTACCTCTGTCATTTCCCAATGCCTACACAGAGAGAAGCTGACTCATGAGCAGCTGTTCTTATATAGACCAGCATTAGCATAAATCTAAATGACTATATAAATTCCTATATTCATCATATTAAATATTTGTACACGAAACACATTCCAAAGAGTTGTCGAGAATAAACCATTGCCTCTGAAACTGAATAATGCATAAATACTGTTAATGCACACTGATTCTGGATCGTGGCTTTCTCTCCAACCCCCCCCAAACCTTTTCATCATTGCTGACAAAATCATCTTGCTGAAATATTTATTTTGACCAACATCTACATATGTCATACCCAGCAACATTTTATTCTCAAGAGTAAAGCAACACAGTTAAAATCTAGTCCATTCTATGTCAGGAATTTGAGTCTCACTGGACCTTAGCTCTTAATAGTTGCATATTCTGAAAACCCAGAGATTTGAGAAGTGCTTTTGCAAGAGTTTATTTATGTTTCCATTATTTATAAACAACCCAAGCCAACAAGGAGTTTGGTCAACTTGGATTGAAGACTTGACTAGTGGAAGAGATGGAGAGAGGATTGTTAAATTTGTCTTAATCATACAGTAAATAAAGAAGATAATGTATTTCCTAAATAAATAAAAAATGTCATTCACGTTTGAACTTACCTTAAATGTATGTAGTATATATAAATGGATTCCTTTCACAAGGGTTTCACTAAGCCCCCGAAAAAGAAACATACAAGCATATACAGAATTTAAATACAAACACACTGTATGTGTAATGTACTGTACCTATATGTGTGAACAGGCAAGCACTTAGTCATCTTTTCCCAAGCTGAAAGTGTCTCGTCATAAGTTGTGTTCTCACATAACCCAAGTCTGTGTTGCCTGTAGTCTTAATGTGTCCCCCTCTCACCCTGTTTTTGATAAGAAGAGACCATGGAGGCTCTTACAGCTGAATACGAGGAGGAGGTTGAAGCGGAGGAGGATGAGGAGGAGGAGGAGGAGGAGAGTGCAGAGGCAGCAGAGTCCGAAGCAGCTCTTGATGAGCAGCAATGGAGTGGGGACGAGCCCGAGCTGGACAGCCTCCAAGCTGAGCCCTTAGAGCAGGCAGAGGCCATAGACGAGGCTCAGGACGTAGACCTGGAGCCATCCGAAGCTATTAGTGCTCCTGCAGAAAGCTCTATGGACAGAGAGGAGGAGGAAGCAGAGGGTGAGGAGAGCCCTGAGGAAGGTGTGTCCTGCCCTCTGCACTCCCTGCCTGCATGTTACAGCATTGTCCACTGTTTAAGAGCACCAGATATGTCTAAGGGAACTCGTAAGCTTATAACATGGGCATTATAATTCAGGTGGAATGGCAAGTGATCCTCTCTGTGCTCTGCTGCGGCTGCAAGGCAACACAGGCTTGTTGGTGAAAAGAGTCACATTATATTTAACTTAGCCTGGTTTTACTGTGTGTAATCTTTGCGCTTGCATTTTTTTTATTCTTGCTGTGATCTTGGGGACGGGCATTTCATATTGGTGTGATAAACTGCTACAAGCTATAAGCCTACAGGTTTTTCATTCTATCCAGACATGGCTTGGTGCTAGTATGCCGGTGCTATGCTATTTTTCTAACCATCAACATGGATCACTCACATTGATATCATAATTCTGTGTAGAGAATTTGCAGGGTAATTTGTGTTGGCTGTCTCAGGTTCATTGTGTTACAGTTGTTCTCATCAAGTGCGTTACTTTATTTTGTTTTTGTCACTGTTAGCTGGTGAAAGCATGCAGCATTTATCTGTCATCTCCATCAAGGCGCTTCTGTATTTGTGCTGATATTGTTTCAAATATGCAATGACATTTGAAAGCCATAATTAAGACCTTAAATTGATATGATGTTCACAAATAATTTTGACCACCGATGCATTTTATACGAACAAGGTAAAAGATATTTAATTGCACTTTAAAGAATGACAGAAATGCTATTTTTTATTTTTGTTTATGATGTTTTGAAGAGTCACATGGATTTCCATCCTATCTGTCATCGCTTGTTTCCCATAAATCAGCATCACAGTCTCCTCATGCCGGTTCCGTCACATACCATGCCATATTCTCATCCATCTGTGAATTGGTGGACCTCCATTAACTCGCCGTACTTCTTCAGTGATGGCCGTATCATTGTGTTGTAAGTTTCTGAGGACGGCTTTGCCTGTTTCTGTAATAATTGCTTTTTCAGTCCCTGCCTTAATATTAATCCCACTCGCAGCATGCCAAAGCAAGTAATTTATGTGTTGATGAAAACAGCCAACTTACAGATGTCTTTTCAGCTTTGAAGATGGACTCAGACCAGCAGGGCAGTGGGTCCATGAGCCCAGACAGCATTGGATCAGAGAAGCGCCCAGAGGAGTTTTTTGAGCCCCAGGTCCAAGGATTCTTTGCTGGGGAACGAGTTGTACCAGAGAGCCCTACAATGGATATGCCATCCTTTGCACCTCAAACCCAAGCCAAAGAATCTGCCAAACCGCTCACACTTCAGCCTACATATGGTGAGCCAATCACAGTGTCGGAGAAGCAGCCGTCAGTGGAGGTGATGGAGTTCAGCAGCATTGCTGCGCCTTCTGATTTCTGTTCAATGGGAATCAAAGTTCAAGGAGAAGACACAACAAGAGATGCAAGCGACAGATCTGGAATGTCAGCATATTTTGAAACATCAGCCACAGAGGCTGACAAGGCTCCCCAAAGTAAGGGTGAAGGTTATTACGAACTGAGCAGAGCTGGCGAAGAGAAGAGTCCAATTGATTCCAGGTCTCAGGAGATAAGTTACACTACCCTGGCTGGAGCCCAGGATCAATCTGAAAGTAAAACAAGTACGACAGAAAATACTGGAGTGTTTGCAGTTCCTGACAGGAATAATGAATGCAGGCTTTCCCCAGGTAAACTGGCCTTGGAACAGAGGAGTTATTCACTTAACATCACCATTGGAGCAATTGATCACAGTGGCCAAGGCAAACCCAAGCACTTCTCCCCACTGGCCACAGATATAATGTCATTCACTAGTGGAAGTCTAGATGAATCAGCAGACTACCTCCCAGTTACTACACCCTCTGTGGAAAAGCCTCCATCCTTGCCTCCTCTGATTCTGGAGACTGCAGCCTCCATCACCTCAGATTGCTCATCTCCTCCAAGGACCAGTGAACTAGATTCAAAACCTAGCCCTGAACCAGAGTTGCCTGAATCACCCGAGCTCCACAAGAATACTTATAAAAATGGCACAGTGATGGCACAAGACTTGCCTGAGATGCTGGACCTGGCTGGTACCCGTTCAAGACTAGCATCCGAGAACAATGACCCAGAAATAATCAGAAGAAAGTCAATTCAAGCTGATGTCTCTGCCTTCGCTGATGACCCACTGGCTAGCCTAATTTCAGGGGAACAAAGTCCTGGTCCCATAAGAAGTGACAGCCAGCTTGAGGAGTTGGGTTATTGTGTGTTCAGTGAATATTCAGGGCCCATGCCATCCCCTGCAGATGTGTTTAGCCCTACAAACATTCCTGCACAGGTCTTCACCCCCTCTGTTCTGCAGGAGAAAGTGGCTGAACAGGCAAGGAGGCTTGCAGTCAGAGACTCGTCTTTGGAGGAAAGCACCCAGCAATTAGCAGCTGCAGAGGTCACTGAGGAGAAAGATCAGAAGCAGTTAGATAGAAAGGTTTCCACCGAAGAAAAAGACAAGCAGATTGCGGATGGTCAGTTGACTAAATCTGTAAGTGAGCAGAAGAAACTGTCTCCTCTGCCCAGTGAGTCTTTTGTGACCCCAACGGTCACAGTGACTCTAGAAGAAGGTGGGAGGTCAGTGAGTGAGACTGAACGACAGGCCAGTGGCGAAGGCTCAGCATCAGAAACCGAGATCGCTGACTACGAGAGGCAGATCCGCAAATTGGAGATGGAGGACAGACCTCTCAGCATGGAGGAGGAACGGGAACTGCAGGAGCTTCGGGAGAAGGTGAAGCTGGTCCACCAGGAGGCCTATGAGGAAGTGGATGCCGAAGATGTGTACCAGTTGACCGGCGTGGCCAAGGACCGAATTGCCAGACCTGTCAAAACTTCACCCGCGTCATCTGTGGAGAGCAACATCGAAGATGACAAGCTGCTCTCCCCTGTGCTCTCACCCTCCAAGCTCAAACAACGAGAGGTTTATGGCTCCCCTAAAAGATCAGTGTCCCCAGTAACAAAAGACGAGAAGGCTAATGAAGAGTTAGAGAGAAAAGTAAAAGAAGACCAGGAGAGGGAAGAAGCTGAAAAGAAAATGAAAGAAGATGCAGAGAAGAAAGCGAGAGAAGAGACAGAAAGGAGAGAGAAAGAAGAGAGGGAGAAAGAAGAGGCAGAGAAGAAAGCGAGAGAAGAGAGGGAAAGGAGAGAGAAAGAAGAGAGGGAGAAAAAAGAGGCAGAGCGGATATTGAGTGAAGAAAAAGAAAGGAAGGAGAAAGAACAAAAAGAGCTGGAGGCAAAAGAGAAATTAGAGAAAGAGAAGAAAGAGAAAGAGGAGAGAGAGAGGAAAGAGAAAGAAGACATGGAGATCCAAGAACGACTAGAGAGAGAAAAAATGGAGAGAGAAAGGAAAGATCTAGAAGAAAAAGAAAGAATTGAGAAAGAAGTGAGGGAAAAGGAAGCGAGAGAAAAAAAAGAGAGGGAACTAAAAGAGAAGGAAGAGAAAGAGAAAGTTGAAAGGGAACTGAAATTGAAGGAAGAGAGGGAGAAAGCAGCAGAGATGGACAAGAAGGTTGTGGACAAACCTGGGGAGATAGCAACACAACCAGGTGATAAAGGAGATGTGGAGGAACAGGGAGGAGAGGAGGACATGTTGGAGAAACCAGGGGCAGCAGCTGGAGCAGCAGTCACGAAGGAGATCTCTGAGACTCGTGCTGCCATTGAATCAGTGGTGACAGTCGAAGACGATTTCATCACTGTAGTCCAGACCATTGATGAAGCGGAGGAGGCGGGACATAGCGTTCGTTTCTCGGCTCCGCCTGAGGCCGAAACCTGTGTCGCTGCCCAGAAAGATCAAGAGGAGGAGGAGGAGGAGGAGGAAGAGGAGGAATCTATGGAGTTGGCCCAGGAAGCTGAAATGGAGGCTGCCAGTTTAGAGGAGGTGGCTGACGTTCCTGAGACCTCTGCCTTCCTCGAAAAGGAGGCAGAAACCATCGAGACAGAGGGACAGACAGAAAGCTATGACAGAGATGAGACCACAATGGATGACTCCATCCTGGACAGCTCCTGGGTTGACACTCAAGGTGAGATCTCTTTGTTTGTCTTTGCCTGACTATAGATTTTCTTCCCTTTCCTCTCTTGCATCTACTTCTTTAATAAAAAATACATTTAATATTGTTAAATAGTGTCCTGTTTTATTGCAGATGATGATAAGAGCATGGCAACAGAGCAGATCGAGTCCTTGTCCAAGGGGCCCAGCCCAGTTAAGACGCCTGGTGTGGTCTCAAGCAAACACTCACAACAGAAGAAGCAAGAGAAACAGGAGAAGCTATTCAAACCGAAGGCCAAAGGAGGGCGCCCTAGAGGTAGAATCTCCACACCAGAGCGCAAACCTGTCCGCAAGGAACCTGTCTGCATCCCCAGAGAGGAGGTCAAGAAGAAAAAAGGTTCTTGTTGTTTGGTTTTCCATCTGATTTTCTTGAGGTCTGTTATATCTCAATAGCTCATGGATCAGGGCTTTTTAACTCCATATTTTACTGTTGTTTAGCATCTGTCTCTCTCTCTGCTTCTTGTTGTGTCTCTGTCGATGGCCTTGTTTTATCTGATCATGTAGCTGTGATAAGGAAGACTGAGCTGACTCACATTCAATCACCGTCCAAGAGGACTCTGATGAAACCAGCAGTACGCGAGACCCGCCCCACCCACCACTCCTGCCCCAGAAGGAGACATACAGGTGACACAATCCCTTTGTCTGTCGCACAACTGGTTCTTTCTGCGCCGCAGGACAGTCACCACAAGACCACTTTTCGTTATATTTTACCTCCACTGTCACCTTCATTTTGTTTTTTTGATATTTGTTTTGTTTTATTTGTTGAAGCAGTTTGTTTTTGTCTTTCCATTGAAATAAACATTTACTATCATACTTGTTTCTTTGACTTCATTCATCTTTGGGTGTTTGTTTTGTGTTGTTTTTCTCTTTCTCTCAATGGGCTTCTCATTTATATGATTCCAAATGTTTAATGCTTTCTTTGATAATCATGGACATGGTGGATGAGGTATTTTTTTTCAAACCCTACACAACCTCTCTGACTTTTCCGGTCATGCACATCCACACCACTTTAACCAGTTTCCCAGGCAACTAGTAACCAACGTTTTTATGTTATATAGCCCTGGTGCTGTGAAGATGCTGCTCTGTACCAGAGGCGGTTTGCTCTTCATTTTCCCCTGGTGGACAAAATTCTGTGTCAGGGATGATGAAAGCTCACCATGCTGCTGCTGCACGGCCCCAATTAGATTTTTTTAAAGGTTGCATTACATAACCCAATATCCCCCATTCTGTGTGATGTCTTGCCAAGTCTTTTCAGAATAGTGCTCTCAAGGGGGCAGCAACACGTTCCCCTAGAACATTATATTTGACATGTAGCTTACACTGCCAAATTTTGGATTACAAAGCTGGATGTCTATATTTTTAGATTTCCTTTAAGGGGTATACATGTCCTAGATTATGTCCATTTCCCTGAAATTCTGTTTCTCTCTCTGTCCCTCAGAAGCCCGACCAGACGGCCGTCAGCCTCTCAGTGTTGCAAGACAGTCTCATGACAGAGCATCAGTAAGTAAATCACACCAGCCCAACAATGGCTCAACCTCTGGCACCAGAAACCTCCAGAGAAACACCATTTTGAATCGTTACTGGCCAAGAGCCTGAACTCCAGTTGGGTTTTTGTCAGAGCAAATAAATAAACATCGGCCAAGACAAATTAACCTTGAAGATCGAACCTCTAACCTGTGAGAGCCTCTCCATGGAAATGAGAAGAATGCCTTTGGAATACAGTGCAGGGATACAAGTGAGCAGCATCTCTTTAACTTTCTCATTAGCAGCTCTGATGTCTCCGTCACCAGGAAACTGCAATTCTCTTGTTATCTCTCATCGTTTCTGGTGAGATTGATTTCAAACCATTAATTCCTGGTCCCCATATGGAACCGCAAACACTCCAACTTGCCTTGTGCATTTTTACTGTAAACACTGAAACACTTCGCACCACAATAATTAGGCAGAATAATTATCTCTCGAATTAAGATTCATTAAGAAGCTGTTGTGTATTCTTCTCATGTGACTTCCCTGCAACCTAATCAGCTATTCAGAGAAACACATTACATAAAGTCTGATTCAGAATCACTGCAAGAAAAAAAAAAAATTCCCGTATGAGCACTTTTTCGTCGCATTTAATAAAAAAAATGTTTTCTACTTTCGATTTTTGTTCAATGTTGCCATTGTTGCCTTGTTTAATGGCTTTTTGCAAAAGTAGATGAGACAGATCCATTTAGAGTGTGGTTGTTTTTTTGTGAGTGGGTGTTGAATTACCCTGTGACATTTCTCCGGCGACATGTGGTCGTGATTCCATTTTGCTCCTCTCCATGGTAATGACACTTACTGTGTCTTAAATGTCATGTCATTACAGAGTATTGTGTCACCCTGAGCCCACATACTCTGTATTTCACAACGGATTTGCACTCTCTTCACAGTCTTTAAATAAATCTGTTACTATGCAGTGCAACTTGAAATCTTGCATGGACACTGTACTTGTTTGACATTTAAATGGAAGAACATGCTTCTTTTGTTAAAATGGCGTGTTCACATGTTTTTTGGGCAAACACATAATATCTGATTCTAATATCTTATTTATTATATTTTAATACGTCAGATCTTTTACATTGATAGTGCAGAAGAAGCACTGTGTTATTTTCACAGTGCATTTTGGAGCCCTGCTGCTTGCCCGTTAGGCTCCATTGTTGCATCATCTCAAGTGTCATGCCCATCGCTTGCCCCTAACAAAGATCCCCACCTCCATATCCACAGTGACTACCTTATTAGACAGACCTCGTCCGTCCTCAGCAGAGCCTCAGGGCTCCACAGTATTACACTGACTCATAGCCAAGGTAGGCGGATGTATGCCAGTTTATGCCTGGGAAAAACAAAAACAAAACAAAATTTAAATCACTTTCTTTTTGATATATTCTGGATCTAAACCCGTTGTTTCACCTCCTATTAAAAATATATCACAGCCACACTGGCCTAAGGATCTCCTTCTTGTCTGGTGTGTGTCTCAACAGGATGGTGGATCACGGAGCCCAGACAAGAAGTCTGTGCCGCGGCACACCTCCATTCTGAGTCGCCGTGGGCACCATGACCAGGAGGAGAGTTCCACCTCCATCACCAGCTCCGGCTCGACGGCTCCCCGCAGACCCACATGTAGGCTGCAGCTCCTCCAATCCACTCACTGTACAAAGTATCAGTGTTCAGGTGGCATCAGGCAGCACAGAACCAACTTCCAACATCAGTCAAAATATCACTGATTCAACCAATATTTCGCCAAATGTTGACTTGAATGTTGATATTAAGACATTGAGTGTATTATGTTGTGCTGTAGTGAAAAGCAACATCATCTTGTCAGATACAATTTGGATTATTTTAACAAGTCCGAGCTTTAGTTGTCCAATTATAGATTTACATATTTGATATTCTGCTCATACATCTTTTTCCTGTTTCATTACTTGCCGTATTGTTTTTCATTCATTCTGTATATATAAGATAAACTTCTTTAAATTTGTCTTTGTTTTATCAAAATACAACCTGCTTTAGTACAGATCCAAATGTGTGCATGTGCAATTTAAATGCTAGCAAGATCAAAAATATCCAGTTCTTTCTACTTTGTTCTTGAAACAAACTTCATCCCTCTCCTTTCTTGCTTTCTTTAGCGTTCCGCACTGAGATGAGGGCAGAGCACAGGACAGGACGAGCCCCAAGTATGACAGGTAGAAGGGATTTTCTCTACCAAATAATATTCACACAGGATTGTTGTATTAGGTTGTATTAGCTTCTACAGGTCTTCTTAATCAACTGGTAAATGGATGTGGGTAATAGATTTTGATGGGGTGATAACTGCATATTTCTTTCTACAAAACAAGTCCAACTTAAAGCCTCTCACGTCTCCCAACCAGTTGCAGAATCAATGCGCTCGCGTTCAGCTCGCAGTGGCCACTCCACTCCCCGCACCCCGGGGTCCACAGCCATCACCCCAGGGACCCCTCCCAGCTACTCGTCATCATCGAGGACCCCTGGAACCCCTCGCTCCCTCAGCTTGATTTCCCAGGAGAGGAAGGTGGCAGTAGTCAGCACCCCACCCAAGTCACCCGCAACCACACCCAAGCAGCTTCGCATCATCAACCAGCCACTGCCTGACTTCAAGAACATCAAGTCCAAGATCGGCTCCACAGAGAATATCAAGTACCAGCCCAAAGGAGGACAGGTGACGCTTCACTCCCACACCCAAACACCTGTAGCTTCTTCTTACATGTTTGTCTTTCATCTTTGCAATGTTGCTTGTGTTACTGCCTTTACTATGTGTCTGTTATTTCATGAGATCATAGATAGATGCCTTCATTGAGATATTTATATATGTTAGTACAGGAAATATGTAGATAGAGCGCAATCAGCCTCCTCTCAGGTTTTCTAGTCTCCTACCGCACTGGACCCATGATTCTTTCCTTGAACCACAGTGCAACTTAGGGTTCAACACCAATAAGAAGAATTGGGTAAACACAACAACCCTGCAACGTCTTAATGTATAAAAACTAAAAAACAAGACCAACAGTAACATTTTGAATACAAAATGTATTTAAGTGTGTTTAACACCATCTGCCTTTTTCTTCTGCTTTGACAGGCCTCCTTCTCTCCGACCTGTTTCACACTTGCTGTCTTTTGTGTCTTTTACCTACTGCTCTCCACTTTTAGCCCGACAGTTATCCTGCTGACTCACCGGAGTGAAAGACTCATGAGTTTAGAAATAATGGTGGAAGAAAAGAATATCGACTCTCAAAGCTATTTAACAATGAATATTGCACAACTTTTCTTAACTTACAATGCATTTAATGTTAAGTTTCCCCAGGTCTTGAAGGTGTAAGACAAAGACTGGAACTTATTGAAAGCCCTAATTTAAGTAATGATCTGACTCCCAACTCTGCCGTTTAGCTGCTTTCATGTTTGACCAGTAGTGAACCTCCCAGTGTTTGTCCTAAATTCAACTAAAGGGAAGCCATTTGCAGCAAGTGAGGTCACACATACTAAGTTGAAGTACTTCCTGTCCTCTGCATAAGATGCGAGCCAAAAGAAAGCTGTCCTTAGAGATAGGAAAACAAGATGAACCAAGCCAATGCAAAAGTTTGACTAAATATCAGGCTTTACTTTAGTAAAAGTGTACTTATGTTATATCTTAAAATGTTCTTTAACTGTCCATTCTCAGGTTCCAAATTTAAACAAACAGAAAAGTGACCTGACATTGACCTCGCATTGCATTTCAAATTTGTGAGCTGCATTTGTTCCTTCAGTTTTTCTGCCCTGGTCTGTGAACTGAAACCATCACTTCAGCCTTCAAATCAAGTTTCCCGTTTGCTGCCTAGAATCTGCATTAACAGGTTGTTTGGGAGAGTATATCCCACAGTTTGACAAATATCTTGCTCCAGCATTAGTCTGAAACACAAAGTCAGCGCTAAAAAACAGCAAGCGCGGTAATGAAAACAGTGATGTGTCTGTAGCCATCAGCTCTTACAAGCCTCCGCTGATGACCTGATTAGGAGTCTGAGCATTTGGCTGACATCTTTATGACTTGCCAAGTCTCTGCGTTCTGCTCTGTGCAGCCAGCAGGAGTAGGGAGGGATCGCGCTCCCAACGCCTCCCTGTCAGCTGCAGGAGAAATGGCCAGAGTGGAGTTTCTGTGCATGTTTGCATGTCTGTGTGCGCAAGCATGCATGCTGCAGGGTCATAATCAGTGCCAATACAGAAACTGATGCTTGGTGTTCCTGTTATGCAAATCTCTGTGAGGTAAAGCTGTGTAGAGGGTAAGAAAGATGACGACCCGCAGAAGGAATCACATTTTTTGGGGGGTGGGGGATTTTATCCACTGAGAATATGTGATATTTGCGTGACAGTGTAGACCATCCACTGCTGCCCATCAGGTGCTACAGGATTTTGGATGTGGTTGGTCCATGGTTGGGTAGAATTTCTGTGTCTCCCAGCAGTTTTAATACTAGCTTCAGTATTGAGTATGTTTATTTATCCTTATACCTCCATGGGAGCAGTGACAGGATTTTGCAATGTTTCCATTTGATCAAGTGAGGACAGTGATGATCCTCAAATTAACAAGCTCCAGTCTGCCACTCCTCACTATGTTTCTCTCTGTCTTGACAGCTGTTTTTTTGCAAACTGCAGTGTGAGATGCATATACAATAACTGCTAAAATATTCTGACACTCACTCAGTTTGAAAATCTAGAATATAAAGACGCGGGGGTTGCCAACCCATTTCCGTTTCATGTGTCCCCTTTGACTGAACTATCCTTCAGCAACATATTGCTGTATCATGCAACAAGCTCCAGGGAAAAACAAGAAATATTTGTTGTGAGCACAAGTCCCTTCTAGATGGTAAAATCCTCTTAATACACAGATTTCTTCCATGACAAGTAACCATTGTCATATGACTCTTATATACTTTTCCTGACATGGTGTAGCCCTGAGCGGCTCCAGGTAGTTTGTATTATTTCAAGGAGCTCCTGTAGTGAGCCTCTCTCAGCCACTGACCAGTCCATCATTGTCCTCATAGAAGCACACGGACCAAAATACGCCGCCAGAGGCCAAACACAAGGCTTCTTGGATTTGGAAGTCACTGCTGCGTCTCATCTCTGTCACTCTGTGTGTGTCAGCGGCACAGAGTGTGACCTGGACAAAAGACCTGCTGGTACACCTCAGAACTGTTAGCTATTAAACAAAGTGTTTTTTTAGAGCCCTGATAAAAGTGTGCCACTGAAAAAACTATATTGAGTAAACAATGATGACTCTGAAAGGCTAGATTTTGATCAATACATTTGTATTTCAAAGTGGAGTAAAGCCAGAGGTGCTCCTAAATTAAATCATAAAATTAAACAAAATACAATATAGGTAACTTTTTCTTAATGATGAATTGATCTCTACGTATAAGTTGTATATATACAGTTTGATATTTGATTAAGCTGTCATATTTAGGCAGAGGGGATTAGGTCAATCCGAGATTTTGCGTTGGTTAGATTAAGAAGTTAATTTCAGGGCTTACACATCTTTAAATTCAAGTGTTTTGTCTTTAAATAAAACAATAATTTATCGGAAATGTTAAATGTTGAAAGAGGAAATAAACGTATTTGAATTCGGTAGCCTGAAGAATTAAAAAGACTCTATTTTTAAGTATTTCTGGGGCATTTTTTCACATTACAATAACTTTGTCAATTGATCATTTGACGAACTAAATACATACAGATATATTGTGATTATATTAGTAAACATATTTGTAAATTATAAATGTCCAGATTTATTTCAGTGGCACACTCTAGGTTCCATAGTTTTTAACAAGTAGTTTTAGACAACTAAAAGAATACACCAAGTACAAGAAGTAAAAAGGGAAAAACATATATGGCAAGGTCCAGCTAGGATTGTTGAATAGGATCACATTTATAGAAAAAGCTATCCAAAGTAACGCATAATGGATGGTAGATACATTTATTGTCACTCAAATAAAATGGTTTCAAACCTGCATCTCTCTACATCACCTATAGTATAATTTAATTTAAAGGACTATAATAGAAAAATACCAATAATTGTATCTTTTGACATGGGGCTTTTTACTGAAGTTTTTCCCAGAGAACTGGAGCAAATAATTAATGGCCATACAATGTATTCAAATTACCTCACATTTTTCAGTAGATTGTCCATCCCTCTCCTCTAGCATCTAATCCAGTCAGTGTATGACAGGTTTTTATTCTCGTCCACCATGTAAGAGGTCCATTTGTGTATTTCTCCATAGAATCATATTTTAAACAGGAGGCCGGACTTCAGTCACGCACTGTCAAAATGCAGCTCCAAGGAGAATCTGAAGCACTCTCCTCGTGGAGGCAATGTATGTACCCTTCAATCTTCAGCTTTCTCCACTGAGGAGATGGGTGATGGCCACTGTGTAGTTAGATTTGAGTCCAGTTCGGTGACATGGAGCAAGCTGCTTCGTAGCTTTGCGGTCGAGTATCGTGGTACTCTAGTTGTATTTCCCCTACAATCCCTACTTCCCCACTCCAGGTTGATTCCTGTGCTTGAAACATGTATATGTACTGTATACTATCATTTATTGTCTCTAGTTTTCCCGTTAGCTTGTGGGTAACACAGGTGATATTTAAAGCTTATCTGTACAATTGTTGTATTTTATACCAAATACTACCCACAAGCAGATGGTAGCAACATACCAACTGCTGTCAGCCTCTGTTTTTAGCCACCCTGTGAGAGCAGTGCCATAAAGCCCAGAATACCTCAACTGTGGCACCAAGGTGGTCTCATAATTATATGACCAAAGCCATATGTTGGCAAATGTCTTCTGTGCTCGTGTGCACTTGAGTGAGACAATTTAAGTCCCATCAAACTCTTCCCTAAAGGAACCCCTCTGATAATTCATATTGGGTTAGATTCTACATGTAATTCATACTGTGCATATTGGGTCTGGCCTGTGTCTGGTAGTTATTTCCAATTGTGTGGTTGAAGCTGTGAAAGATCATCCCAGATCCTTTATGTGGATATATAAGTTAAAAGTGTTTTTTCTTACAGTAGAAAATGTTCAGATCCCCATTTTCTCCTAAGGTGTTAGTTTGTTCAAATTCTAGATGAATCCCAGATGGAAGCTTCTTTTAGATTTTTTAACTGTGCCACTCAAGTCAGGCTGTGGCAAGAAATCTGTCATTTTATGTTTGAATTTTACGATATAAAAAGCAAGTATATCAGTTAAATTTTTGAATTGTCTGCTGTAAGTTCTTTGCACTGGTTGCATTAAAGATAACAAATGTTAAACATTTATATTATTTTAATGAGGAACAGATTATATAAGATCAGTCCTAATTAATTGTGGTGAAGAAGTGTCTCAAGACAAAGAAAGAATAACTTGGCACAGTTTTTATTTATAATTTATTATGAATTTCAAGCTTTGGGGGCGAATTTATGGTAATGCCGTTTTATGCCTTTTTAATAGAAATTACTTAGGACCCAAAATACATTTACTTTAAAGACCGACGGGCAAGCAATGGCAGACAACACTGCTAATTGAATAAAGAATTGGACCCATTCAGTTTACTACCAACAAAGTCCTGTTTGCGTGTTAGGATTTCTCAGATTTGCCATTTTGAATAAGCCCCTCGTTCAAAACTGAAATACCTTTTGCATTTTTGACACATCTGTCTTTTATACTGTCTCTGTTTTCCCCATAGATGAGCTTTGAATCTATTTATATTAAAGTAGCCATAGGATATAGATAGTTCAGGGCTCACAGGCTCTCCACTCCTGTTTAAACTGTAAGTCATTTTTCTCCCCCCAGTTTAGTTTCTGTTGCTTTCAATATGCTAGTGGGAACATGTGTATCACTGGTAGTATATGTCTGTGCCAACTGGTTGTGTCTGCATCTTACTCCTGCTCTCTCTCCTTGCAGCTACACAGCTGTTCAGTTATATATTTGTATCATCCTAACAGTCTCAAGTGTGACCTGCTTTCATTTAGCATTTACTCGTATTTGTATCTGAACAAAGGAAATGTTGACACCATATTTGAGTATCTTCTCAAGGAGTTGACTTGATTTGTCTGGCGACACCTTGTGAAGCTACGGTTTCCTGAGTGTTCCTGAAGTCAAAGCAGATTAATTTCAGCAATATCTTCAAAGATCATGTTATTCTGTTACAAAGCCTTCTTCTTCCTACAAATCCTCAAGGGGACCAAAAGCACACTGACTCTCTTTGGCTTCAGTCACACAGCACCAGCTTTTTGCAGGGAATCCATTGTTCATAGGATGTCAATGTTGATTCAAAGCGGTATAGACAATCTGCTGAGGATTCACATGATGTAGCACATTTTACTACACACAGTGTCAACGTTTCAAGCTATGAGACTTGTTATGAGAGGAATATTTCCTGCCTTTTTCGACTGTTCTGATTATTAGAGCACTGCCCAACAACCAAATAAACTAGCATATCAAGGATAGAACAAAAAAATAGACAAAGGAGAGAAATTGTGTTTCAGAGATGTTTGAAATGTCGTGCCATGCCAGAACGCCTTCCGCGCTTCTTCCCATCTCATTCCTGACCTCCACCCCTGCAGGTTCTCATCCCCAGTGTTAAGCTGGACTATAGCCATGTTCAGTCTAGGTGTGGGTCCTTGGACAGGCGGGGCTACTCAGCAGGAGGTGGAAATGTGAGTCTTGTGCCACAAGTCCATTGTCTCAGTGTTTTTTCTGTATGTCCTTGTTTTATTGTTTCTTTCTTCCCTTTTCTTTTCCACCTCTTTTACTATTTCCCAGTTTATGTCACTCATTTATTAAGGCATCATTTCTCTTTTCCTGATTGCTCCTCATTAACACAGCGCCCTCCTGTTGTGCTTTGTGTCCTGCGAGGATTTATTTTATACAAAAGGCTGAATGTCACCTCCTCTAGCACTTGAAACATTCAGGCCTGTAACACTCATCAACATTTTTTCTAGAGGGGCAATTATAAAAATAATTTTTTTTAATTTGTTGGTAGCAAGACTCTAGCTAACACCTCTCATCCTCAAAAGGATCTTGCTGCATGAACCTCTTCCGTCTTAGCTGATGAACTCAGGTTACAGATGTTTAAAGCAGGTACAGTGTGTGCTCCATCTAGATTCCCTACTTTGTGTAATGCACATTATCAGAGTACATTGTGCAAGCCTAATAATAATAATAAGACAATTAAAATCATTTCGCCCACAGAATAGCCTGTTCTCATCACAGCCTCTGACAAGTCCGAGACGACAGAGGCGTCACATTTATAAGTGCAAAACTCATTCATGTTTGTTAAATTTGAAAGAAAAGCAGCCGGAAAACGAGGATTTGATATTCTAAGGAAATCCAAAACGTTTTGTCCTCAGTATTGCGTCAGTAGCATTATTTAATGTGAACAAATGTGATTACTGTTGGATCATTGTGCTGCTTCAATCTGTATTGTTACATATATGTATGTACACAACCTCTAATTCAACATAGAGACATCTGTTGTCTATGGCACGTTGGGACTGACAGATGGAGCCAAAATGTAAACAGTAAATAATAAGTAGAGGTTTTACACTTTCATAGATTTTACAAATTGCTAAAAGAAAATAAACCATTTTACCTGTGAAAACCAAACAAAACTTTGTTATTTTAGTAACACTTGTGTGTATCAGTCACATAGTGCAACATAAAAGAGCCAAAACAAAAGGACAGGTATCTATTGTTGAACCACAGCAGGTGTCCAACGGCACATTATCACACTTAAAATCACTTGTGCAGCTTTATATAGCGAGCACATGTCAAAGTTCAGGCCACTTGTGAAATTGTCAAGTACCAAGTGGAGCTCAAGGTCACAGGGTCAGTGAACGGGCTGTTAAATGGACCAATCACTGGACTGGATCCTCACAGCTTTAGAAATATGGAGATCAGAATGCAAAGTATGATTTTCAGACAGAACGATAGACACAGAGATCTTAACACTTGACCAAATTAAAACTCATAAATCGGTTGTCGGCCTATGTTTATGTCAAATCTGTGCAAAGGTTGTTTTTATCCACAAGAAGTAAAAGATGGATGCTTTCAAAAATATTAGCTTGAGTATTTTCTAAGTCTGACTTAGGAATAACAATATAAGAAATCTGGTTATCTGGTGTTATCTTGGCCTTTTAAACTGCGCCACTTCTCAGATGGGTTGTTCCCAGTATCTTGGAGAACGTGCCTGACTTCCTTTGTGAATGAAAGCCGTTTCTTAACGTATCTCCAGACTTAGCTCCATGTTGCTGAGATCAGGGCTCTGTGGCGGCCGCACCATCTGTTGCAGGACTCCCTGTTTGCTGAAGATGGTTTATTTATATTTTAAGTCGTTTTCCTGCTGCAGAATGATTTGCAACCACATCACACGCCACCTGCTTGTATTGTGTGACGGAGAAAAACTCTTAATACTCAATTTGCTTAAAACCTTTGCACAGTAACATACATACATACAAATCTACATGATGAGAAGTGGCCAATACTCTTCACTCTATTACCAAAGTGTACTTTACATTAAATTAGGACATTAGGCCCCACTCGTTCTTTTTAGAGTCATGAAAGGATCAATGTGATTGGCCATGATTCTGACAACCAGTAACACACCCACTGATCTATTTTGGCACCTTGTTCCTTGGTTTACAAATAGATAGACGTTGTAAAACATTTTAAACATTTGACATAAACCTCATGACTTGTTTAAGAAAGCTTCACTTGTTTGGATAGATCTGTTATCTGGTTGAAGTCTACTGTTCACTTAGGGAATCTCATTCAATTATAAAATAAATCATATTTTATAGCAGTTTGGGAGATCATATTGCACAACCAATGGTGCAGATCTAGTTACCTATTATTCGAAAAGATACAATGCAATTATACCATCTGGAGTTGAACCACATTTTAACATTTCATAAAAATAAAAATAAATTGTTAAGCATGCAATTAAACATTCTTGGACAGTCCAATTTCTATTAACCTGTAATACCACAACTAATACTAGATGTTTTTTTTATTTATAAACAATGAAAAAAAATACATCAAACTAAATGCTAGATATCACTGCTGGAGAAGTTATCCAAGCAGCAGCCTGATGTTCCCCCACGCCGACACAAACCACATCTCATCTTTGCTGGTGTTGTGCATGTGTAGAGAACACTGGGTAGATGAGCATGCTCCAGTGCAGACTGGTGTCGTGGCTTCTGACGCGGCTCATGGTCTGTGTTGTTCGTCCTCGTCTCACTTTTCCTGTTGAAAATAGTTTTCAGCTGAATCTGTGACTTGGCAAAGTGATGGATGACCACAGGCGTGACCCAGTGTTTGTGGTGTATCTCCTCATGTTCGTTGTGCTGTGCTTTAAGCTTTATATCTCCGCTCTGTTTGCTGTCTCATCGGTTCACTCCTTTAGGATCTCTCATGGGGTTTTCTCTTCAAATCCCCAGGGTGGGTCACATAGCCGCATATATATCTACTCTCCGCCTGTGGCCACTTTCAACTAAAAACACTGATCAGTGTTCTGGTGGACAGTATATCTGACAGGTCCTCTGAAAGTGCCGACACATTTGAGCTCAAAGTTCAGTCCCGGCACTCACATAGCTCGTGTTCAGTCTTGGTTGAGCTGGTTGAACAGACACCAGCAGGTTGCCTCCCAGCAGAGCACAAGGACTGTCATGTAATGGTCACTGGTTTTCTGCTCTTGTCCTGTCTTACTCGTGTTTTCACAGAATTAAGTACAATCTGACATCACTGTGTCAGAATGTAGATAGCTGCAGCTTTTCTTTCAAGACAATCTCAAGATAAGGGCAGATCAGATGCACTATATTCTTCTCTGTAATGCATAAAGGGAAGATAGATTACTCCTAGCCTCAGTTTGTAACTGCATGCTCTGACCGGGGTTTTTCCTGTTTCTCTCAGGTGCAGATACAGTACAAGAAGATTGACTTGAGCCATGTGACCTCCAAGTGTGGCTCTCTTGACAACATCCATCATCGACCTGGTAACCTACAAGATCCTACGAGATTATCCGGTTTACACTAGCATTAGCACGCGATCTGTTTCTGGGTATGGTAAATCTATATCTGGATATCATATCTGTGTGAGGAAGAATCCATGCTAATGCAAGGTCTCTGAGCCGGGGGGCAAATTCAATCCATTCAGTTGACCTTATTCATCAGAGGGAAATCAGCCCAGAAATGCATTAGACCACTGAAGTCTACATAGCAGGCGAATAAATAAACAGTCCATAGCCAGTTTTCATGACGTTGGTTTTGGTCATTTATCAATTCGAATTCAGTTCTTCTCCCCTCCACTGTGTGGGGCTGGTGGTAATACTCTAAACGACAGATCAGTCAAACCTGTGCAGCTGTAAAATCGACATTAAACTTTTTTATTTTTATTTTGAATTGACCTGGTGTCTGACGTCATTACAGATTAATAAAAACAGCATAGTTTAGTGCTGCAAATGTTTGTCTACACCACCAGAAGGGAAGCTTAATGACATTATGTGCATCTAACAGGTTTCTGGAGTATTTGCTGTTTTAATTTGAGGTGTGGAAAACCACTGCCCCCTCCCAGTTGGTTTTGTGGTGACTCCTTTTCCTCCTGCAACGCCATCTGCTGGCCATCAGCTGTCTGACTCTGGGCACACAAACATTCTTTCAGGACTATCTTATATGAACCTTGAAAAAAATAGGCAGAAGTAGGCAGAAACTATACTGGTTAACGGAGGCATACATATATTTTTCTTACACTAACTTTGCTTCTTCCCAGGGGGCGGTCACGTGCGTATAGAGAGTGTGAAGTTGGACTTTAAAGACAAGGCCCAAGCCAAGGTGGGTTCCCTGGATTATTCTCGCCACATGCCTGGTGGAGGCCAAATCCCGGTGAGTGTCCTCAATGGAGAATACATGACAACAAACTAACAAATAGTAAATAATATTTAATCTACATGTCATTGTGTGCAGAATTTCCAGTTACATTAATTTGTTAATTTAAATGAAAATAATGTAGAGAGAAATATCCCTAGTCCATGAATATTTCTGTAATTATAACAAGTTTAAAATAATAATTATTCATAAATACATATGTAAAACATATAAAAAAATTTCAGACCAATCTTTAAAAAACTCCAAAGATAAAGGTAAAGTATATTCCGCTATCAAAAAGTAAAGTAAAGTTTAATCATGCTCTGGTGTCAACACAGGACTAAGCAACAGCCTTTGAGTGAGGGCTTCAAAACAGACTCTGAAGTTAAACATCATTTGCAGTTGATCTCAAGTGAACTCACAAAAAAGCATTCCTTTATTTTTTATTTGACACATAACGAACATGGTGTATTCTCCTCTATCTATTTCTCCCCTCGCGCTTTCTTCTTTTATCAGATCGAGACCCACAAGCTGGCGTTCCGCGACCAGGCCAAGGCCCGGCTGGACCAAGGAGCCGAGATCAGTATCCAGTCTCCAGGCCTGTCCGGCACGGTGTCCCCCAACCGCAACCGGGACAGCCACCTGTCCTCCTCCGGCAGCCTCAACATGACTGAGTCGCCACAACTAGCGACCCTGGCTGAGGACGTCACCGCAGCTCTGGCGAAGCAGGGTTTGTGAACTCTGGACCCCGGACGCCCTCGCCATGATCCACTGAAACTTTTCTGCCCACTCCTGCCACCCTGAGGCCAACCTCAGCTAAACCATGAACATCTCCGCCTCCAATACCCATGTCTCAACTCTGAGTAGAAACTGAAATTAGGAGCTACTGTACTTTGGTCCTCTTTCTTTTTCATCTCTTTAAAGAGATGTGTGTTATTTCTGATTCATTCCGTTGGCCTCTCTCTCTTTGGATGACGTTGCATAGAATAGTTCAGATAGAGCGCTGGTCCTAGATCAGATTGAGGAACAGTCATTGACTTTAACTGTCCTGAATCAGTATTTTTGAAGAAGCTACAGCCTTGGCCAGCGCACCATGCAGCACGTGTTGTTCTTGCTCAGTAACTGTGCATGGACTCCAAAACCCCCCTAACAAACCAAGCATCCTTACTGCGAGTCATTCTTGTCATCCAATATATAATATATTCAACAAATATATATAGAAACATGTATAAAAAATATACAAGTCCTTTGCCATCTAAATGTCCATGAAACATTTTGAAAGGAAGCGACACTATGGCTATAAGATATACCTGTAAAATTGCGTAAGTGCAAGAACTAGGTCTCGTGTTATGACAAGCATGTATCGATTCAAATATTCAAAAGAGGCTATTTTGTAATTTAAAAAAAAGCAATTTTAGTAAGTTATTTCCTCACTTATTGGATAAGACTGAAACAAGTTCATGTTTTGTAGTTATTAGGTGTTTACAGTGTAACGCTTGGTGACAGTGTCAGACAGCTGGTGTGGTGTTGCTACGGGATGCATCTCCGTCCTGTTGAAGAGCATCATACACGTGTACCTGCTCAGTAGTTCATTATAGGATCCTGTTTACACGTCAGAACGTTGTTACACACCGGAGCTGGTCCACACGCCTCCATCCCAGAAAGGAAATTGGCAAAAAGTGTGTTGTCTTTACCGCTGCGGGTAATCAGATTACATGATTGACGAGAGAACAGACTGATGCTGCGCTCATCAGGACTGAATCTGAACCACAGAGGAAGACGCCACTGTTTGCAACAGGTGATATAGAGGAAGAGCAGCTAGTGTGTGTATGTGTGTGTGTGTGTGTGTGTGTGTGTGTGTGTGTGTGTGTGTGTGTGTGTGTGTGTGTGTGTGTGTGTGTGTGTGTGTGTGTGTGTGTGTGTGTGTGTGTGTGTGTGCGTGCGTGCGTGCGTGTGCGTTCGAGCATTCGGTACAGATCCCAAGTTGTTTTACCACAGATGCTACCGTATGTGGATGTTGAGTGGCAATATGTCGGAGAAGAAATTGGATTTCTTTTCTTTTCTGCTTTTTTTGGTTGAAACATCAATAATTAAAACAACACTTAATGAAGAAAAAGAAATAAAACGACAGAGGAAACTTCTGTTACATCTGTTTTTAAAAAAAAAGTGTTTTGGGTTATCTAGTTTCTCTTTCAAACACCATCTGTGGTATATCCTGCCTCCCGCCTAATTACTGCCCTCACCCCCGACTTGTTTGTTTGCTTCTGTGTTTCTTCTGCACCCCCCCCCCCCCCCCATCTCCGTGTGCCCCCTCCCCACCTCCTGCTCAACATACAGCAACTGTAAATGTATTTAAAAGGTCAAGTAAATGTACGCAGTTTTTCTCTTGTTGATATGACACCACTTACAATAATTAATGACAATAAAAAGGACAAAAACTGATGCTGGAGCTCTGTCTTCTTTTTCACATGACAAGACGGTAGTTTGAGAATGAGATTTTTTTTTCATTAAAAGATTGACATCACTCTTATGTCTACAGGGTCATCGAGTCAAAAGCCTGTTAGCATAGCTTAGCATAAATTATGGGAGAAGCTGGCGTGATTATGTCCATATTTACAAAATCCCTCTAGCAGCATCTTTTGTTATAACCTGTATAAAATAATATGTCAAAATTTGCAATTCTGCATAAAGGGAATTGACTACAAGTTGTATCTTCATATTTAATAGAATTGATAGACGAGACAATAATCTAATGTTATTCTGCAAGAACACTAAAATAACCTTGTTTTCTAAAACGCTTTATATATTTATTTTAAGGGTTTGATCTTGTGAAGAAATCAGTCAGAACTTCGTGGGTGAAATGGGAGTTTTTGAAAATTTATTGTGAAATGGCAGTGGCTACAATAAGTTAAGACTTAGGGAAGGGCTTGGGGGGAGGAGTGGATTCATTTTTGATGGTTGCCAGTCCTGGGCCAAATCAGTCACTTCACTGGCGGCTCGAGCGCCAGCCAGAGAGTAAAAACCAGTGACGACTCCCAAAAGAAAAAAGAAAAAAATATCCCCGATGAGAACTGGGTGAAGATGGTGAAGGACATCTGGTAGGAACGGATCCCACAAGAGGAAAAAAATAAAATGAAAGCACCAGTTGGACATACGAGAAAAAAATAAAGTTTGGAACAAAAGCAAAAGGTTTCAGGAAATGACATCTCATAGTCCTTTGTTCCCCCTGCTTCCTCAGGTTGTAGCAGAAACAGTGAGTGGATGTCGTGACACCATGGGGTCTGCACATGTACGATGGTCACCCGCCTCAGTGGCAGGGTCCTTACACGGACATGATGTGCTTGACAAAGGCTGTGGACGGAGACCAGGGCGGCACACAGACAGACAGGAGAGGAGGGAAATGAGTGAGTGAGGAGACGAATAAGTAAATTGTACAAAAAAGAAAATAGAAATCTAGAAAAGTTCCGATGCACAGCTACTATACAAATAACATAAGACCACTGCGATATTGTCTAGAACACCATCAAAAGTCTTCAGCCTGGTTTAAACAACCTTATAAGTCACTACTGTATTTTCACGTGTGCACAATCTAAGTTAAATGGAAACATTCTGGGTGAAGTATTTATTTAAAGGGTCACTCCAGACTTTCTATACTTTCAATACTATTAAGATGGGGACTCATTGGAATCATATAAGGTCAAAATTCAAAGCAGCACAGGTCAAATGTTCCTGAAACACCAGTTATTTCATATATTAAATGATAAAGTGTAGAATATAAAAACTTGTATCTTATCATGTGCACATATATTTTTGTTTGTAACTCACCCTCATAGTTGATACAGCCGTTCTCGTCCTCCTGTCCTGCCATGAGACAATCGATCTCAGACTCAGTCATCTTCTCTCCTGTAGGGGGAGACAGAGGACAACCACAGTTAACAACACAGTGACACACACACACACGTGTAGAGAGAGTACACAGCAGGTTCCTAGAGGCTCACTCACCCAGTGTTGACAGGACAATACGCAGCTCAGCACCCATCACTGTGCCGTTGCCCTCCTTGTCGAAGACGCGCAGACCCTCAACGTAGTCCTCGTACTGGGCCTTGTTTGGGCTGTTGATGATGGTCTGGAGCATGGGCAGGAAAGACTCGAAGTCCACTCTCTTGTTGACCAAGTCTGCGTGAAGGGAGACAAAAATGACTGAACCAGCTGCACCAGGGGGACGACATCCTGTCAACATTTTGTCCACATCTCCACTACAGCTTCAGCATTGTATTTTCTATTTGCACAAATAATAATGTTGGCAATTTTCCTTAAGGTTGCCGAAATTTATAGATTTCTGTGTCTTCCCTTATTTGCGAACCCTAAACGTTCAGTTTCAAGAGGAAGTAAAAGTAATGTTGCACTGACCCCTACAGGCTGAAAGCTTGAAATTCAGTTGCATGACTAGGCACTGAGATACCAAAAAATGGAGATTCTGAATCAGCTCTGAGACTCTGCTCAATGCATTTTCTCAATAAAACATGTTTTATAGTACAGGCTGTAAGAAAAGCTGCTCATGAGCCTGAACGTGATTAATTTCAGCCACAAAAGTAGTTACTGATCATTTCTTCCTTTCTAATCCCCCCCCCCCCCCCCCCCCCCAAAAAAAAGGGCATAACAGTGTGAGCACTTCTGTAAATGACTATACTGCAGATGGCGTTGAAAGAGAATACAAAAATCATCAGAAATACAGCTATGACTAGAGGTAGGTCTGTGTCTTCCATGTCCAGTAGGAAGCATTTCAGTCCCACGGAAATTCAATTAGATTAGTTAAAAAAAGTATTGTATAAAAATCTAAACGTAATGAATTGCACCATACACCCAAACATCACCTCACTAATGAAATCATGTAGTGAAAGATTGCTCTCACCATCAGCGGAGGGGTTTCCCAGCAGTTTGTTCACCTCCTTGTTGGTGGGGTTCTGTCCCAGGGCGCGCATGATGTCGGCGATCTGGTTGTAAGCCACCTTGCTGTCACCCACTCTGTCGAACAGACCGAAGGCCTCCCTGTAGTCTGAGGGGGGGGGGGGGGGGGGGGGCACGTTAACATCTCAGTGGATCAATGTTGTTTGTGTGCGTTAGACATGTTAAAGTTTACAGGGACTGAACTTAACTTTGCGAAGCCTGAATAATCAGTGTGATATTATAGTTGCTCTCCGTTTATTTACTTTTCTCCAAAAATATACTATAATTGTTGCAAATTCAAAAAATACTGGTTATTAGCTTGTTTATTAAAGCGAGCTACCATGCTAAAGTTAGCATAGAGTTGAAGTACAACAATGGAACTGTCAGGATGTTTATGTCTGCATCAACTCTGAAACATTACTTTTATATTCTTGCAGAGTCCTATTAGAATATCATTGAATAGGTTCATTAAAAATCTTTTTGCAGTACCGTCTAATAATCTGTGGCGGTCAGTAGATGGAAATCTCCTGTCCACTTCCTGCACTTTGCATAAATTTATTTTAAAAGTGGACAAAAGGTGGTATTTGTATATTTAGATAACAGTATTAATTTTAAAGAGCCAAACTTCTTTCTTCATACTAGATATCCATGGATAAGTATAAGTAAAATGTTTTATTATCAGTAGTTTGAATTTGTTGTCGACCTGCCAGCAGATGGAGGCAGCTCCTCTACAAACAAGGGCAAGACATTTCTCTGGGCTGTGGTATTAAGGACTGAACAGACTGACTCGTGCCAAGCTGCTTCAACCTTCAGACTATTTCTATCTCAGCTGCCTCTCTCTCTCTCTCTCTCTCTCTCCCTCTCTCTCTCTCTCTCTCTCTCTCTCTTTTAAAAGACCACCTTGGAATTGATAAACATAGCTGAGAATATGAGCCCCTTCCTTTTACAGGCACGGCCCTCTGTGGGTGATCTGAGTTAATGCTGACTGCAGTGTAACCCGCAGAGACCACACGCAACAGGTCCGGTGCGATGGCGTCCACAACCCAGGTTAGAAAGCATCGACCCTACGTTTATCGAAAGCACCCAAACAAACCATGGTTCTTCTGAACTTTATCCTTCTGTGATCCCACTAATGAGCTTCTTAATATTTTTGGCTGCTGTAAGAAAAAGAATGTTGCCTCTTGGCAAATGCTCTGATATCACAGATCCGGTGACAGAGGGGCTCATGTCACCGGAGAGCTGCCAATAAACAACCTGCAAGTTAATCTGAGGACACAGGGATTGGTTGAATTGCGTTTGTGACGCACTGACTCCCAGTTTACTCATGAATGTGGCCCTGTGGCCTCCAGTCTATGTTTAATATGAGATTTAATGTGGTTTCTTTTGAAGATGAAACAAATTAATGCAGGTTTTTGATTTACCTGCTGCAGTACAATGAGCTGCTGCTTCTTTAAATATAAAGCCTGCAGATAATCAAACTCATTTTTTAAAACCCTGTTACTTGTAAATGCTGCACTGACATTTTTTTTTTTTATATTACAAATACATTGATTTCGGATGTTATTTTTAATATTCGCTCGAAGTTTTCCAGCCATTTCCAAACACATTTGTCTGCCATGAAGAGACTCTTTAAGATGTCTGTTGCAGGCTGGCTTTGACTTTACGTTAATCTCGAAGGGAGATTTTCTTTGGGTTCCTAATAATATGGATTATATCGATGAGCTTTCTGATTTGCCAACACTTTGGCAGAATGAGACACTCTAGAAAAAGATGAGATGATGTAGATGCGAAAGTAAAATGAAGTTTTCTTACCTTCAATCTGGTCTGCGCTAAATTCCACCTACAAGCAACACAAAGCAGCCCTGTTAGTGTATGAACATACATATGCAGGAGTTTTGACACGCCATCAATAACCAACAACATAATCACTCACGGTCTTATTACTAAAAAGTATCAGCACAAACAGGCAATTTTTTGTCCCTTCTTAATCTGGGTACCACACAATCCGGACTAGGATTAAATTAGTCTCTTTGCCAATATTAAATTCACATTCTGGCTCCGGAGTCACGTGTGGTCCATCTTTAGCTACATTAACATGTCCACATTTGGTGTTAGCTGGGCAGCGTCATCCCGCAGTGCGTCACCGCTCTGCTCCAATCAGGAGAACCGGGGGGGCGTGGTCTGATGGACCATGGTGAGCTATCCATGGTTCTAGTCCTTTACCTCAGAACACTGCACAACCCTGAGGGGGGTCCTTTAAAGTCTGCAGCTGCTCCAACTCACTGGCCATGAAGTGAATGTCCACACAGGTGCCAGTGTGATGGACTTTGCCAGTTAAGTCAAAGTGAAGATAGATGTGCATTAGACCTTTATTTAAATATGAAATTGACCTTCTCTTCCATCACTATCCTTTTACTTGGATATGATACATGCATTCTATAGATGTATCTATCCTCTCTTCAATTGAACCTCTATAATCAAAGCAGTCACAACAGCTCTGAATATTCTCATTATCCTTCCTTTAAATGCATAAAATATAAAAAGTTTCTCCCAGGTCTCCATCACCATCACCCCCTTCGCATTTTGCAGTAGCTCTGCTTCTGCCATGCACCTCTGTGCGTAAAAGTCGAATCCCCGCTCTTCCCGAGCAGCGGTCCTCCAATCTCCATCCCTCCCCACCGCAGACCACCTCATGCTTTCTACCTTTACGGCGGACAGGTCGACAGCGGGAGCTGCTACGGGAACAGGTGCGGGCTCCGGGGCCGGGGCTGGAGCTGCTGCTGCGGGCTCGGCCTTCTTGACGGGAGCCTTAGGGTCCTTCTTTGGTGCCATTTCAGCGGATAGTCAGATGTAGGACAATTCCCGGGGTTAGTGTGACAAGTCAAGGAGTGTACAGCACAAAGTGGACGTGACTCGGAGCAAGAAATCACCGTCTGGGCGTATATATATGAGGCTATTTTCCCTCTTGACCCCCGTCAACGCCTTCCCCGCGTAAGGATTGGATGGTTGGTGTGAGGGGTGTGTGTGTGGGTGGGGGGGGGGGGGGGGGGGGGGGGGGTCCTCTCTAAACATGGAATATTGGGCTGCGGGCCAGCAGGTGTTAATTCTGGCCGTTGATCCATAATCAAAAACGAAAACATCGGGACCGGTCTGAAATGTTATTTGACCCCGGGGCCATCTGGGTCTCAAGTCAAGCTGCTCCACTTGTTACGCACGGCGCTGCGCACCGTTACGCGTGACGCACAGGACTCGTTTCTCGTCTATTTGGGGAAGGAATAGGAAAGTTAAAGCCTGATAACAGCAGCTGCTCTGAAATGTCCAATGGTCCAGGCACAAAACAAGAGACCCCCCCCACCCACACACACACACACCTTCAAACCCCCAGGTCAGGTCAAGTCTGTACCAGTGTAATAAAACGTTCGCTTATTGCCACTAGTTTAATCTGACCCTTTTATTTGTTTTGTTTTCAAATGGATATTATGAATTCTAATGTATATAATCCTAATATTGATTGTGGTTACGTAACATCTTATTTACACTGGTAGACATCAGCATCTGTCAGATAGAAATTACTGTTCCAGTGAAAGGTTGGAAACAAGATACTGGAAATGACGAAGGGTGTTTCCCAAAAAAGATAAGGCCATAAGTAGTGATATGCCTTGGGCACCAAATACCAGTGTAGATGTTTTTATGGCGTCTGAGATGTTTTGGATGGTGTCTGAACCTTAACTCACCTTGTAGTTTGATCTTTCTTTACTTTTATCCTTTAATCCAACATACACAGAGGTCAACTCTCACATTAACAGTGTTTATCATAGTCTCTAACAGGCGCAGGTTAAGTCAGATCGTCATTATCATGATTAGCATTTTAATTTAAGACAAGCATGGAGCTGTGTCCGTACAATAAATCCCACACAAAAACCTCCTTATTCTGTTTTAATCTCTCTTAAACAGACATTTTCTGTTCTGATCTAACTAGCTATTGAAAATTATTTTTATTTTCATAAATTTGATTTCAATTCAATTTTATGTTGTTTTAACTTTTTTCTCCTTTGTACATTTTCTATTTTTGTATTCATTATATATATATATATATATATATATTATATGTTATATGTAGGATATCTGCACTTTATGTAACAGTGCTGCCATAAAAATGCTGCATGTTTAGAAGAATACTTTATTCACTTTGAGCTTCAGTGAAGTGATGAAACCAAACTTTAACCCAAAAGAGTCAAATGAGCAGACGTTTGGACATGGAGGTGTCTTTCAGTTGTAATTATGAGCCCTTGTTTATTTCCAGTCAGATGATTTGTGTAAGGTAGAGCAGCACCTGTGCTCAGGCTCTATGTTGGTGAGCAGTCCTGCTGCCCCCCGGGGGAGGATGTGGCGTTTAAGTACAGCGCCCGGGTCGTCTAGTGGCGCTCTCAGCTGCTGATGCCAGTAACCCTGTCAAGGCTAAGAGGGCAAATTCTGTCTTCTTAATTCTTGTCTATATCTGTCTCCCTGTGCCAGCGGTGCAGCACTATCCCCAGACGCCGCCACCACCACCACCACAGGGCCCGGTGATGACGGAGCTGCATTAACTTCTCCACTCTGCAGGCCCTTCCCTTCCCCCTTCATCCACTTGCTTTCACTGACCCCATCTCCAGCGAGGGCATGCCAGAGAAAGCCTCTGTCCCTCAGCTGTCATCTCGGCTCAACCGCGGCACCCCGTGGCACCTTCTCCGGGTCTGACTTCCCCTCAATCCCTCGCCAGATAGAAACTCTGCCCCGGTCCTTGCACCTGGGCGGCTGTCCAGTCTGAGTTCCATTATAGAGTCTTAATGGATTCACCGACATGGCGGAGCTGGGCTTTATTAAGAAGTGATGGCCGGTCAGTGTGAGTAGAGGAAAGAAACGGCAATGAATAGTATCAGGTATTGTTGTGTGAATCATATGCAGCACGTGAGCTGCACATGAACTGCATCACAGACATGTATGCATTCTGTTAACAACCGTTTCAGGGAGTCAAATTTAGTTTAGTTTAGTTCCGGTGCCAGTTATAACTGTGAGCTGTTTAAATCCACTGAACCTTAGCCTCTGCAATCAGTTTCCTGTCAAATAACAAAAAAACAACCCATCTTTTTAACTGCGACCTGTTTTTAAATCAAGTGTAGCCTGGTTTGCGTGTTCTTCCTGTGCCAGTGAAGGTTTTCTCTGGCTCTCCTCCTTCCTCCCACAGTCCAAACACTTGCAGGTCTGGTTTTTGGTTGATGTGTGAAAAGGTGGTTTGTCACTGTATGTTGGCCGTGTGCGACGCTGGTGACCAATCCAGGATGTACCCATTCACACAATGTCAGCTGGGATTGTCTCCAGCTCCCGGCGACCCTCAAAGATAGGGCTAGATAATAAACCCCCCTCGAAAACAAAATGGTTCATCTCAGGGGGTTTATCCTCATGACCGAACTTTACGCGATGGATGAGATCTAGCATCTTGTTACTGAGTCATTCTAAGTATCACATTAGTGAAATAAGTCTTCTTCTGACTAAACTGACCCTGAACGTAGTAACTGTCAGTGTCCAGCTCCTCTGGGAAAGGAGATGCCAAGTCATATATCTTTTATAGAGAGGCGGGGCCTTCAGGGATATAAAGTGAACCACACCACCTGAAGATTGATTTCAACTGCATGTTGACCTCTGCTGCTACTGAATGTCTGTACCCAGTTTTATGGCGGTCCATTCATCCAATACTTTTTGAATACTTTCAGTCAAACTAACCGACTGACCGACTGACCGACAGAACAACATCAACACCCCACGCGACACATTGTGAAGATGACAAGAAAGAAGTTGTAGCCACTTTGCATAAGTTCTGCAAAGCTCAAACAATACAGATAAAAATATCTTAGTTAACCTCCTGAATGACAGCTGTCAGAGTTTTTTTACTTGACCTGTGATCCTTCCTCAGCAGTCTGCTCCATCAGTTGGCCGACATGTGCTTTTCAGGTCTGACTCTTCACCTCCCATCTGATTCATCGATCACGTTTCTCATAGACATCGTGAGACGACAAAATGGACACGTGCAAAAAGTTCACAGCAGGTTATGGTAGGAATTAGAAGTAATTTATTCAACAAGTATGTGGGTGTCCATTGGTGGCACCATCAAACATCAGTTGGATACAAAAGAGCAAATGGAGGGCATTTAAAAAAACTTTATTCAACCAACTTTTTTCATTTTATTGGATTCATTTGCATGAGCATTCTGCAGGGATCTCTCCTGGCTGCAATATCACGAGGGGAGATCTCGGCATTAAAAATATGTTGATGGGAATAAGCTGGAGGCCTCAGTCAACTCATTTTCATCGGCTGAGACAAAGAAGTTATTTTTGGAGTCTAGCACTTCAGTCTGATGAATAGAATGACTGGGGAGGAGGGGTTCATGGGGGTTATTCTTTTGCGGCCTAGTATACTTGGATCTGTCTCTACATCGCCACCTCGCCGGCTTGCTTTGTCCTTGGCATGGGTGTTTGTCTGTGTGTGTGTGTGTGTGTGTGTAGGGGGAGGATTTATTTTATTATTTATTACCTCCAGGTTTGCTTCAGGCCAGGCGCTATAACTGTCTCCTCCCCGGAATGATGGTGTGATCTGAAGCTCTGACGGCCTGCGTGTTGCTTGGCGTCTCTCAGGTTTGCCGTCTGCTCCTCTGTACTTTCCATCTAACTATCCCGACGTGACCCCCGGAGGAGAGATGTCAGCCTTGTTTCCAGGAGGCCCGGGACCAGACCATAGACCCCCCTTGAAACTGTGAGCCGTGTAATTAAGATTCTGTGAAGGAGAAGGTGACAGTGGCTTGATTAATGAAATGTGAGGAACCTGAGCTGTTGGGAGGGGGTGGGGGGTGGTGGGGGTAGTCAAATACAAAATCATGTGATGGGTACAGTGTGGTGTAAGGTTCCAAAAGACAGTCGCTGGTATTCTGCCTCAGTGGAAGTTGGAGCGTCGCGAGGGGACACGCCGCAGTGAAGGAACTTCCTTTGCTGCGGAACACGCAGCAGCAGAGGTCACCCAGTCGGCCATCTGCAATGACAGGAGAGTAGACTTTGGACTTTGGCTCCCCGCGAAACCAACCGCCTCCCTTTTTGTTCAAACCCGGAGAGCTTCCTTCCCCGGCCCTCCGACCATGCCAAAAGGCATGAGGCTGTAACTGAGCCTGGGGGGACAGATGGGGCCTATTTTTAGTCCCCACAGAGAGGTGTGAAGTTTCTTGGGATTTCTAAGAGCAGGGGCCATGGCTCCTTAAGGGGGCTGATGCAGCCTCTATGGCCTGTGTGCCATAGAGCCCCCCCCCATCCCCCCTAGCTCTTCCTCTGAAGCCCTTCTCTGGCCACACAGGGATTAGAAGGGGGCAGGCTAAACAAAGACACTCGCTGCCCCCCTTTTCTATTTTGTTTTACTGGAGACACTAACATCACTGGAGAGGAAGGGAATCGGATAGGGACGGGCTCTGTCTGTTTTTTTTCTCCAGCTGATGACTTGATCTTCCTTTAACGCTGTGGACGTCGTGAACTTGCGGAGGCAGTCACGGACAATCACACTGTCATCGCCTCAAAACAGAAATGGTGACGCCGGGCGAGGGCGTTCTTCGCTGTTGACAGCACGCACCGTGACATGGGGGCAAAGTATGGTTCTGAAGATGGTGATAACAGAAGCTCCACATTTACTGAACCACCTGAGTGAACCACTGTGACGACTACATATACTCTTGACAAATTCAATAATGCAAAGGTCGACTGAATGGAAGGACAATAAATTACATTTGAAATCATTTGAAACATTTTAACTTAGAGTCTGTTTAATAACATGGAGGTTGTTTATTATTTAGAAGCGAATGTTCCCCTGCTGAAGCTCGACAAGACAATAACAATAAGTCACGCTAACCTACACTGTCACTTCTGCTGCAAGTGCAAAATAAATAGAATAGGAAAGAATAGAATAGAAAGCGTTTACTGTCATTGTGCAAGGGGTATTAGCAGTACAACCAAATGAAAGCTGCTATTTCTGAAAAACAGTGCAAATTTATAAAAAAAAAGTCTAAAATCGAACAAAGGACACAGACCAATAGAAGAGGGCCTTTTCGTTGTGGCTCAAAATGGATATTGCACTTACATTTGAATATGCATGTCAACACATCCTAGTTAGGAGTTGGTAGAGTTTACGGTTCAATCCGGCCAAAGTGTGTTATAACAGAATAGAAAAAGTTAGGATAAGCAGCAACAAAACAGTTTTATTATAAAATATGACTGTTGGACATGAACTGCATCACATGGATCATTTCCCCCGCCCAAGCCTCTAAAATCCTCAGTCCTCAGAGTCAAACCTTCATGGTCGTGCAAAGTGCAGGTTCTCCCCCAGAAAACACAAGATCTGCTCCAACTCTCAGTTATTTCAAATTAAGGCTTCAAATGCATTTGTTTCCATCTTTTCAATCTAATAACCTGCACTTTTCACTCATGTCTTACTTTGGATTGTAACTGCTCTGTAATTCTTCTTTTCTGGTCTGTTTATGTCTCATGTAAAGTGTGAACTACTCAGCTGCTGAAAGCTGCCGTACAAATAAACCTGCCTCGCCTTTGAATAATATATTTTAACGTCAATATCCTGTTTAATTTCAATATCCTCCAACTATCAGACCAGTATGAGCCACCACTGTGGATCCTTGAATCTATTATTTCTGTCGTCTTGGGTCCAGGGCTTTGCTCGGAAACCTGGCAAAGAGGGCGGCGAGGGAGAGCTGCCCCCCCACCCCACCCCCCCGCCTATTTACGTCCTCCCTTAAGCTTGGTCACCATCTGAAATATACACTTGAAACTGCAGACAATGTGGGGTCCCTCCGCCGAGGACAGATACTGGAGCTCATTAGGCCGCAGGCTGAGCCAATCAGTGGAGGAATTTGGAAGGCAGCTCACCGCGGCCGTCCCAGTAATAAAGGGCCACGCTGTGCATTGCACAGTCGTCTCGTGTTCTCCCAGTTCATCGCCCAGCAATGTTCCACCATGGGCGATTCTGTTATTGATGTCATCAAAGAGCCGGGGCTGCGTTTTGAGGCCATATTTTTATTTAAGTCAATAGAGTACAGGAGAACATTATTATTGTTATCTAGATGCTTTTTTAACAAATCAAGTTTAATTGACTACTAAAATATGCTTTATTTTAATATAGGTAGATTGTGTGAAATATTTATATAGGTTAATTTGCTTTACATGCATCCAAGAGAAAAAAGTGTGAGTATGTGCAATTAATTTCCCCATAAATCTGCTCTACTTGTACATATTATAGAAAAACACTTCAGGTATTTGATTTGGGGTTTTTGAGACGAAAATATTGCCTTTATCGATTCTGCATTATTTTATCAAAGGACATTTTCCCAGTAAAGGCTTTTATGGCTTTCACTTTTCACTCTCTTTAAATATTAACATTCTGTGTGATATTTCACATTGAACAGGATTATAAATCCTCTGTGTGATGGCTGTTCTCACAGACATCTTCAGCGGGAATGATTGATGAGTGCACATGGAGTGGAGACATCAGGTAGAGGCATCGGCCTGGGCTGAGTTTCAACAGTTTCCAAAGGCCAAATTAAGAAGTGGTGATGGACAGATATTTAATCAATCCTAAGTTACCTAAGTTAAACCTAAATAAGTTGTATCAAGCAGAACAATGAGAGGCTAAGCATGGCAGCTTAATGATGATTATTACATATTCACTGTCACTTGGGATGCGTTCATGGCCTGTTTGTCATTTTAACCTCCAGAGTGACTGCATCCTCTCTCTGCTAGGCTCTGCTCTGGTGCAAATCTCTAGTCACTTGTATATACTGTGATTAATTTTGAGGGCCATAGGCTAACTAAGGTATCAGTGTGAGTACTTTCACTTGCAAAGAATCAATCAATCATATTTTATTCATAGAGCCCAATTTAAAAAATAACAATTTTCAAAATTGGGCCGATCATCCTCCGTCC
Source organism: Pleuronectes platessa (assembly GCF_947347685.1). NCBI lineage: Eukaryota > Metazoa > Chordata > Actinopteri > Pleuronectiformes > Pleuronectidae > Pleuronectes > Pleuronectes platessa. The sequence goes on from NC_070639.1 coordinate 14,922,425, forward strand.
TTAACCCCTCAGCAAGAGGGCAAACTCCAAAAACATTTAGCAACCATGGAGAAGCAAGTGAAGGATCCCTCTGTTAGAACGGACAGAAGTGCAAATTATGCCGTGTGTAACAAAGCATGTCAACAACATTTACAACATTCATGAGAAAAGACATAATGGAGTGGTGGATCCATGTTTAAAGAATTGATCCAAAATAAAATGTCTGACTGAGATAAAGGAGCAGTGATGACAGTTGTAATAATAGACGTATAATCAATATGTGAGATTTAATGTATATCTTAGGAATCTAGCTGTAATCGTGGTCCATCAGCTGCCACCACGATCTATAATAATGATCCATGATTGAAGATACACCATCATGATCAGAATCCAAGCAGGGAACTAATTATAATGAGACCCACCCTGCACTTGAATGCATCACCTCCCACATGACATAAATACACATTTGCATCCCTGAAGACTTGTGGTTGTCACGGCGCCTGTAAAGCTGTGACAGCCTCTACTTCACGCTGACAGCTAAATGATACCAGGCTTCTCACTTTTAAATAAATCTCATATACTGTACTGTACATATATATATATGTATATATATATATTTATAAAGAGTGAGAGCTGCAGTATCTCCTCCACATCACATGTGCCACTACAACACTGTTAATAACTGGAATACCTCTGAGTCTTTAGAGCAGGAAGTCACCACTGGATGTCAGCACAGCTCCACACGTCAAGAGAGGGAGCCGCTGTTAAATTTGGACATGAGGAACATGGGCTGTGGCTGCATGGGGCTGTAGTTCAGTTTAATAAATAGATAAAGATTTTAGTCAATGACAATTAGGACACAGGACACAGATTGGTCGGGCTATAACATATTTATTTTTTCCCTTAACATACACGTTATGTGCATGAGCATGAATGGGTTTAGATGGACCTACTTCAGGGACCCCTCCTCACATTTTTTATTGTGAAGATCTGCACGTAACATCATAGCTTTTTTTTTTTTTTTTTACAGTTACACAGTCGATTGTTCCAGGTTGTGACTTCTAGAGAGTGGAGGCATTTCCAGATCTGCACAGGTCCCATTACTCACACCCACTTTGTCCAGACTGCTGAACCCAGCAGAGTGGCAGTCAGGCAGCCTTCTCAACACAGCGCCGGTCTTGCAGTGATCAGCAAATACACGGACCGCCCTAATCCCCTCCACCATGGAGCCTGCCCATGGTCAGTTTGACGAAAAGAGAAAAGCCTGTAGAAGAGTTTGCTGCACAGAAAGTAAAGCAGGTTTCTGTTAGCAGGTGCAAGTCACAGTACAGTTTATTGTCAATGCTCTACAATGAAGACTTTGCACTTATTGTAAGTCGCTTTGGATAAAAGCGCCGGCTAAATGAAATGTAATGTAATGAATCAATAGTTCCTCTATCCCAGCATCAAGTAGAAGAAAATGAAAAAAAAAGAAAAGAAAAGTTGTTTAAAATAAAGACAAATATGGTATTTTTCTTCATAAAGAGGCTGTACGGTATTTGAAGTCTATATAATGATGCTTGTTCGTCATCTGATGGCCAGCAGCTTCAAACTGTTCCTCACAAAGATAGCTGTATAAGAGCATACACACACACACACACACACACACACACACACACACACACACACAAACACACAAACACACACGCATGCGACGGCTCCTGACCAAAACCGTATCCCTCTAACCATGACCTTGACCAATTCATGCCTAGCCTTAACCTTAACCTAAACCTAATCACATCTTTCCCCTTACCTTAAACAGCACCTAAGAAATGACGCTGACACAAAACCCTGTGTGAGGACAACACAAGCAAAGATATGACCCTGGGTGACAGAGAATCTCAGATACCTTTACCCTGATCTTACCCACCACAACTAAACCAAAACAATGGTAACGTCAACCAAACTAACCATAACTAACCCACAATTAGCCCATTGAAAGAGGTTCAGCACTCTCCCTCTCTCTCTCTCTCTTGCTCTCTCTCTCTCAAACACACATGTCTCTCTATAGTTCTGAGGACACTAATTGACACCTCCAAAGGACACCTCCTACTATCCTTAACTATCACTACCTAAACTTAATTCTAACCCTCACCCAAAAATCAGATCAACCCTCTGTATTTGTGAGGACCAGCCAAGATGTCCTCAAATTGAGGACATCTCAGGTATAAGTTGACAGCTTCAGCACAAAATGTTTCAAGCAGTAAAATATTCCAACGTCGTCCTCTGCGATCTCTTCCGGATTTCAACAGACGTGAATTAATCCCAGTTGCATCATTTCTCATGTGTCGGAAAAGAAACAAAAGGGCGTGTTCCAAGGGACCAATCCGAACGCTGTGCGCGTGGTGCGATGAGAAAAGCAACGAGCGGGCAGCCAATCAGAAGTCACTAGTTAAAGCGCTGAGTGTGTCTGTGTCTGAGGACACGAGGGGAGAGGGGAGCCCCAGCTACTCATCCATTCATGAGTTTCAGACCCAAGTTCCCCCGCGGTCCTCCTCTCAGCACCTTGCTCCCCCAGCCGCCACTCGGACCAGCAGCACTGTTAATATGACCAGGATTCTTCGGGCCTTCAGCGCAGTTAAACCCCTCAGACATGTGTGTGTGTTCGGCAGAAAACTGGGGAGCGCGTCGCCCTGCCTGAGGCTCCAAGCCGCTAAACTTTACAGTGTCAAGGTAAGAACAAGTGCGTGTGAGCGGAGATGGGTCGTCGGTGGTAAAATGGCTGAATTTGAAGTTTTCCCAAACTTTCTGCAAGCTCAGCGCTAACGCCGCAGTTTGACTCTTAACTCTGCACCGAACTCCGTAGAGAAATGAGTAAAGTCTTAGATATCTTGCTTATATACAAAAGTGCAAACACACAAAACCGTGTTACCGCCATGTGAATACTCAGCAAAGGTTGTTTATTGATTCGGCTCACACCCAATAGAATAAGACGTTCTTGTTTTAGCGTATTTTGAACTTTAGCTATAGTTGACCATTTACGGATAAAGCGCTCTTGCATCAGAAACAGCATCGTGGCAGGGCAGCATGAGCCAGTAGAAAAAGATGGTACTGTGCTGAGACATGGTCACTCTGGTGGATTGATACAAAGCCGAATTAAAACAAGACTATATTCAAGTAAAATACAATAAACACAGGAAGCCATCTGCATTTGGCTAATGTGTAATTTAGTTAAACCGCAGTAAATCAGCAGTTTTTGTAATGCAGTTTGGAAAGTTTGAAGTCAGGTCTGCGCAAATGATGATAAGCACACAGATGCAGAACCTGTGTGCATCATGTGTGGAAATGCACCCTGATTGCAATATGCCTTTACAGCACACCTTACCAAAAACTTTATAAGTTTAACATTTATAAAGTAAGTTTAAATCAGTGTCATGGTTGAAGTGTTGGTTATAATTTGACATGAATGTAAAAAAGTAAAATATGTTCAAATCTGCTCCAAAATTTGACCAGTATCACATCTTTCCACCAAGTTTTGTATTATTCCGTCCAGTAGCTTTTGTGTTACCCTGCTAACAGACAGACACATTAGTTTTAATTGATCATATACACATACACCAACAGCACATCTTGTGTTACTAAGTGAACATTTTATTTTCCTGTGATTTAAGACACTAATTCTGGTTTGACTATTGGTCCCTGGCAATGTGATGTTCAGCAGCTGGAGGTCATCTCGGGTCACCGCAACCTTTATATCCACATATTGCACGCACACACATACACACACACACAAACACACACACTGAACAGAAGAACAGAAGAACAGATTTGTGTGTCTCAGCATTCACAGCACAATCCACAGTGACCTGCAGCTTCAGCATGAAGTCCCAGAGGCTCAGTGCTCTCGCTGCTCACCATTTTAAGTGTTGCCTCTGCTCTCTCCAGTGCATCACTCCTGGGGGAGATTTTTGCTCTAACATCTGCCTGCACTCTTTCTGTTTGACTCCCGTTCAGGCCCAGACAGCCCACCTGGTCTTGGAGGATGGAACCCGGATGAAAGGGTTCTCCTTTGGGCACCATGTGTCAGCCCCTGGGGAACTCGTCTTCAATACGGGCCTGGTGGGGTAAGGAGGAGACGTGCTGACATGAATCAAAATACAAAAGTGCATTTGAACAAGTGTGTGTCAGAAGCTATGAAAACAGAAAATAAAATGTAAATATAAACACCCCTTGTACATTTCTTTAGTTAAGTTTTTCACAAGGCCATATTTTTATATAAAATCTTTAGGTATCCAGAGGCCCTGACTGACCCCAGCTACAGAGGTCAGATCCTGACCCTGACGTACCCAATAGTCGGGAACTATGGCGTGCCCAACACCCATGAGCTGGACGAGTTGGGCCTGAGGAAGAATGCGGAGTCAGAACGCATCCAGGTTAGAAACACTGCTGTGGTCCCAAGGTTTCAGGGCCTGCATTTCATTTCATCTATATGTATATAGATGATGCTTTGATTTAGTTTTGTCCTTGTCACTTCCCCGACTCGAGTTATTGACAAAGAATGTTTGTCTTGATTGTTTGAGTCGATCAACAGAAAGTTGGACGTAGATTTCATCAAGTCATTTACAACACCACTTTTATAATAGCAAAAAAAATTGAGGAATTGGGTTTTTGGGATTGTTGATTGGGCAAAACATCCTACAAAAATCAGCTATTTTCCATTTTTAAAGACAACAAATTGACCTGTTAAAGTTAAAATCTTCACAATATTCATGAAATTAAACTCCATTTTGATATTATTTTGTCAAAGTATTTTCATTCAGTAGTTAGAACGGTATAAAGTAGTTTTCATTGGTAGTGCCAGGGTCCTGAGTTGGATTCAGATTGCCTGCCCATGCATAATGAGGGATTTACAGGAACAATTTCTGCATGTGATTTCAGTGCAGTTTTGTCATCCTCACTGTTCACTCTCTTTTCACTGTGTCAGAGCTGCTCGTGAAACCGAACACTGCACTTCTAATTGAAAGCTTTCCACAGTTAAAACACGTGGCTTCTTTTATTTTGGAGTAGCCACAGGAAGTGCGGGGTGATGCATTCAGCTCATTCTTGTTTTTTCTTCAGAGGATAATTTTTGTATTGGAGATGGGCTTTGGTGATGCCATATGGAATTCTTCAGAGCTTACCCTATACTGTACAGGGCCGGCTGAGAACACCCCTCCAACAAAATAAATAATATAAATTTCGAATTGAAAAGAGAGACGATTTGGCATTATTTTTGTTACTTATTTGTGTGAGTGCCTCTGTGCAGTGTGTTTGGTTAAACTTAGACGGATACGCCAACTGATTGTTAAAAATCTGAATTTTATGTTAAAATATTTGGTCTTAAATAAATTTCGGTAGGTCTTAATAATGTTGACATTCTTTGAATCCTACGTAGTTAACCGAGTTTATAATGAGTGTTTTACCTTTTTTAAGAGACATTTATGGCGACACGCATAGCTTGTAATGTCTCAACGTGTTTCACAAACTGATAAAAACTACAGAAAAGACCAACATGGAACTGAGAATTAATGAGTCCACAAACACATCAGTCAGAATTCATCTCTGTACACACAAAAAGTATGGAAACTAACTGTCTCTGTCGGTAGTTTGTGCGATAACGTGGCGTTTCGAGGATTCTTCTCCACTCGGTAACCTCAACTTATCCTCCATTACAGGAATGATGATGTTCCTTCACATCTGTCATACCCGACATCGGTTTAAAATCTCATTAATCATGGTCTTAAATGTACTTTTTGAAACCCTGATAAAGTCGTCTGCTCTAGAATTATTTTTGAATTGCTACTACGTTGTTGTTGCTGCCACCACAATTGTCATGGGTTTCACTAAATCAATCAGGCCTGAACTAATAAATATTGCTACATTAATTGATGCACACAATTGGCAGATTAGCTGATGATTTATTGTTTGTCTTTTACATCTAAAGATACAAATAAACACAAGTGACAGAGTGTACTCTCTGTGTGTACTTCCTCATGCTCAGGATGTGCTGGCACATTTTAGTATTTTATGGCAGCTCTTGACACCAGCACACATAATCGGAGCAGGTGCAGTTTAGTTGCAAGAGTTTTAGTTTTGACCTTTCATTTATTTCCCGGGCTAATATTTGTGCGTCTGTGCCTCCAGGTATCCGGTCTCCTGGTTCAAGACTACAGCCACGAGTACAGCCACTGGAACTCTGTCAAGTCCCTGGGTCAGTGGCTCCAAGATGAAAAGGTTAGGATTCATATTACCTCCTCCTCAGGGGCCATGTTGGAGCAGTGAATAAGACTTCGCTTTTTGACAAGCTAACAATCCCTTACTTTCCCCCCCTGCAGGTTCCTGCACTGTTTGGGATCGACACCCGAATGTTGACCAAAGTTATCAGAGACAAGGTGCAGTAAATGCACAGTTCTGATCTGCTGCATCATTTAGTAAATGGACAGCCTTGATCGCTCACTGATGTTGATGTGCTCGTGGTTTCAGGGCACGGTTCTGGGGAAGATTGAATTTGACGGACAGCCCGTTGAGATATCGGACCCCAACCTGAAGAACTTGGTGGCAGAGGTCTCCACCAAGGTAACAGCTGCTACCATTTATTTTTGGTTATTTATGGACACATGACATATTTTAATGTCATATTTTAATGTCATGTGTCAGTTCAATGTTCATACCAGGTCTGACCAGGGCCACAATTACATCAGTTCAAACTGGACTCAAAACACATTTTCCTCTTTTCACAAATGACGTTGCTGATCACTAACCTTCTGTTGTGTTTGCCCGCCCCCTCGCCTGACAGGAAATCAAAGTTTTTGGAAAAGGGAACCCAATCAAAGTAGTGGCCGTTGATTGTGGCATCAAACACAACATCATCCGCCTGCTGGTTAAGGTGAGAAAGTAAAACCCTCTTGTTCATTGGGCGTCCTCGTTTAATTCCACACTCAGGAATGATGTGTCTGTGGCTCAGCCCCTAATGAACCTTCTCCGCACAAATACAGGAAAAGAAAATTGACACTTTGTTTTCTGCAACATGACCTAGAAAATTTCAGATAGTAACATTAGGTCTAAATGAATCATTCTGTAGAAGTTATTTGTGTCACGCAGCTGCAACTGAAACTGGGTTTCTTGTTTCTTTCTTTGTGCTCCACTTAACGGTTAGATGTTATTTATGATTTTGTATAATTGGTTGTAATAGTAGTGGAGGAAAAACAGCCAGCACACTTATTCCAATAGTCTGTTTATTGTCTGTTTATCATATAATTTATCTTCCTTTATTTGTTGTTGATTGGTCATTGTGTGGCAGTATGAAGATTCTCATTTGTCAAAGAATTGGTCAAATTAATAGTAATTATCATTAGGGAGGATTTTTGACTTCCTGGTTGATAAAATGGAAATGATGACGCTTTTGCTTGTTTATTGTGTTTGAGGAGAGTGAGGAAATGTGACATTTATTGTGTCATAAATCTAAATATGAATATTGTCATTGTCTGAGGACCTTGGAGTCTATTAACCCTGACTTGACTATAAGTACTGAATCTTTGTTAAACTAGAGGGGCAAATGTTGATTTAAAACTATTACATAATATTGAGGGACTCTGCCATGACCATCGTTAAGTGGCATCCTAAGACTACAGAGTGGGTCAGTGTTTCAGTATTTGTGTGCAGAGGGGGGCAGAGGTCCATCTTGTACCGTGGGACCAAGACTTGATGAGTCTAGACTACGACGGTCTGTTCATCTCCAACGGACCAGGGGACCCGTCTCTGGCCAAGACGCTCATCCAGAATGTCAGCAAGGTACAACATGGAGATTTTTTAGATCTGTAGGGCATCAGCAGAACTAAAACTGAAGTCCATAGTTCTGCAACTTGTGAAATTGGAACATAAAGAGTGGAAGTTCATGTTGAGATATTTATTTTTCTTTGAAGACTGCATCATAAGCCAAAATAAGTATCTGTATTCTCACTTGAGGGCACATCAGGTTATTTTAATTATCATTTACAGCGAGTAAAAATTAAAATGTATTTATGAATGTTATTTCCTGTAGTTACATCACGCTAAAAGTACTACAGAGTATTAGGACCATATGAAAAATGCCGTAATATTACAAGAATCAAGTAATAATTTATCGAGAAAAAAGTGAGAATATGGATATAAAGTCAGAATGTAATGAGGTTAAAAAGTTAAATTATGTGACTAAAGTCGTAATTTAACGAGAAAGAAAGTCATCATATTCCAAAAGTAGAGCAGAGTTCCACTCCTGGATCCAAAACCTTGATTTGGGTGATAATATATTCTTTTCTCTTTAAGTGGCCGTAATATTACATCGTATGATAACTTTTCTATCATGATCTAAACTAACATGAATAATAACTGTTTACATTTTGTCCTGAAGGTGCTGGAAAGTGATCGTCCCCAGCCGGTGTTTGGTATCTGCATGGGAAACCAAATCACTGCTCTGGCTGCAGGAGCTGTATCGTATAAACTGCCTATGGGCAACAGGTGAATTTGTAAATAACATAATTAAGAATATATATCAACTGTATGTAAACTCTTTAAGGAGCCTCGTAAACATTCTAGTGTCTGTGGACTTAAAGACTGTTGTAGTTAATTGTGATGCTCTAATTTTCAGCTATTTGGTATCATGTGGCCCATAAACAAATAATAAACAGTGTGGTTATTGTTCTCCAGAGGCCAGAACCAGCCAGTGCTGAATGTGATGACGGGCCAGGCCTTCATCACGGCGCAGAACCACGGCTACGGCATAGACAGCGAGTCCCTGCCCCCGGGCTGGAGCCCGCTGTTCGTTAACGCCAATGATGGCACCAATGAGGTTCATTTCTCCCACAACACTGACAAAATCGCATTTTAATATTTCTGTTGTATATGTCGACGAGTTCAGTCGAGCAAAAAATATGATTACAAATGATATTTCAGTAAGATTCACCTGTTTTTGAGATGTTTCTCAAAGAAATGCAGAACTGTGATAAACGGCAGGTTTTCTTTTGACTGTTAAACGCGCTTCTTTTCCAGGGCATCATGCACAACACTAAGCCTGTTTTCACGGCTCAGTTCCACCCGGAGGCTAAAGGGGGTCCCACAGACACAGAGGTAATTAAAAACTCTGATAGTGATGCATTAGGTACTTGAATACTACACTGAAGGTAAGTAAAGGCATATACTCGCAGGGCGCTGCAAGGGAGAAGTCAGAAAAGTCTGAGTCTGTCTGTCTCTCTGTCTTTACCTCCATCTCTCTATACCTAGATCTCATTAATCTCTATCTACATCTGTCCGTATCTCTTTATATGAATTTATACATGTTTTATTTAAATTTACAAAATGGACCCAGACTCAACAAAAGCAACATAACAGACAATATGCCAGTCCTGTAGCCTTCATCCAGCTGCTGAGTAATACTAAGCCTGCTGCAAAAATGTAGCCTCATCGTGTCCAAGCGACTGTGGCAACGTTCATGGCGTTTGCATTTTTCAGAGAGATGTTTGAGGTCCCCCCCCCCCCCCCCGTCGTTGGCCACAGTACCTCGCTGCTGACACTCTGAAACAGGAAACAGGGGAGGCAACCAAAGCCGCTACTGCCTGTATTTATATCTCTGTATATCACTTTTTATTCTAAATTTGTATCACTATATATCTTTATCTCTTTGTATCTAAACAATACATGCAGCTTTATCTCTTGACCTATATCTATAATGTTATATCTATATTGATATAATCATGGCTGCGTCAGGGCTCAGGTGGAGGAGCGCTCACTAACAGTGTCTCTCCGTGTCCTTGCACAAACCCGTTGATTGTTCTGTGCTCCGGTTCCTGTCACACGTGGCAGACGAGGACTGCAGTTCAAGTTCTGGTCAAAGTATGTTGTAACCTCTGTCATGTGGAGGCAGAATAATAAGACCTGTCCTCCACACCACAACATAGACCTGACAGCTCAGTGGGAGATATCTTTGCTTCCACCTGGGCTGGACTGCGGGAGACATCACCAGCAATTTGCATGGGGGGGGGCGCATGACAAATGTCTTACCGGCAGGGAGGTGCAATGTTTTTTTAATGTATCTGTCTCAGACATGGAGAATACTATTGATTTTTTTTCTGCGAATTTTTTGAATAACATGACAAGAGGATACGTTTACTTGTCTGTCAGTAAACAGTCAGTTACAGTTTATTATCGAAACTTCAGACACAGTTACCACAGCTGACATTTTTCACTGCAGCCGAACTACTTACCCTTTTGTAACTGAAGCCCCAAATACGTTTCCCTGGATTGTAGATCCAGCTCCTGTTCAACCCCAGATACATGGACTAATACAGTATTTACTCTATAAACTTTGAGTGGCTGAGGAAACACCAGCATGCACTCTGCCGGATTACATCATGTGCTTCTCTAAAAAGTTGCTTTGCCAATAAATCTGCTTAATTGTACCATGCAGCCAGTCCCAATATATTTCAACACGGAAATATATATAAATTGCAAATCTGCTTCATACAGACATTACATTTTTGGTATCACTTTATCCCTTTGATGCAAAAGCTTTGTGACAACTTTTCAGAAGCAAGAAAAGTGACCGTAGGAATCTGTAAATGTACTTTTCAAATCCTTGTTGTATTGGCATTTCTCTCTCTGTCCACAGTTCCTCTTTGATACCTTCATATCGTTGATCAAGAAAGGAAAGGGCGCCAACCTGGTGTCAGTCATGCCCAAGAGACCCCACATACCCCCGAGAGCTAAGGTAAAGCACGATGCTCGGGTTCAGCATGTTCACCTCAAGCCTCTGAACTGTGATTTGTTTAAACATTGGCTTAAAAGAGAATATACCAAATGGATCACTTTACAGGAAACTACCAGGATTGAGTCGACAAGGAACCAAGTTTTAAGTATGAAAAATGCTGCTTGTAACTAGCTTTTTTTTAAATCAGGGTCACGATATGAGCACTGAGAAAGAGGATGAATGGAGGTTAATGCTGTGCAGTATCAGTTGGTGTAACCTGCAGTTAATCACTGTGGTCATAGTCTGTTTGTGTTCATGCAGGTGTCGAAGGTGCTGGTGCTGGGCTCTGGAGGCCTATCCATCGGTCAGGCTGGAGAGTTTGACTACTCTGGATCTCAGGCCATTAAAGCCTTGAAGGTGAGAGGTAGTAACACAACGTCCTGATGCAGTTTGAATGGGATCTGCACCAAAAAAACATCAACATCATTCTCAAGTATGGTTGAAGAGGATATCAACCTGCATCAATATAATGTGCAGTGTGATATGAGAAGAGAACTAATGTCACATATCATGTCAAATAATTGACGCTTCAAATTCATAACTTATCCTGTTTTTAGTAATTCATGTCATTTTCATGCTGTGACATTTAAAATGTCTGTGTTGTAAAACTCAGAAAAACCAATGCCAGTTAATAAAAAACATGGGATCACATGTGAAATACAGAACAGGAATGTTGTCAAAGTAACACTGACAACTAATCATCACACTCACACTTTTTTAAATTGTAACATTTGACTGTGTGTGCATGTTGTAGGAGGAGAATCTGAAGACGGTGCTCATGAACCCAAACATAGCCTCGGTTCAGACCAACGAGGTGGGATCCAAACAGGCCGACTCGGTCTACTTCCTGCCCGTCACGCCACAATTTGTAACTGAGGTGATCAAGACCGAGCGTCCGGACGGCATCCTGCTCTCTATGGGCGGACAGACTGCGCTCAACTGTGGTAAGACGAGCACTTGTTTGGTTGCATAAGTGGAATCAGTGTTTTACATATTTTTTTCCTGGCTTGGGTTTTAACCATATATCTCTATTTGTGTTTGTGTGGCGTTCAGGAGTAGAGTTGTTCCAGCGTGGCGTCCTGGAGAAGTACGGGGTGAAGGTGCTGGGAACCCCGGTGGAGTCCATCATGGCCACAGAGGACAGACAGCTTTTTGCTGACAAACTGAATGAAATCAATGAGAAGATCGCGCCCAGTTTCGCTGTGGAGTCGGTGAGGACCCCAACACACAAATACACTTCCTGTCCAGTCACCTCCCAAGTCTGTGTAGCATCGAATAGAGAGATCTTTATTCTCCATGTCCTGTAATTGGTTATTAAAGCTTTATTTAATTTTTTTGGGGAGTAATATTTGTGTTCATCTTCCAGGTGACTGATGCGTTGAAAGCAGCAGAGCGGATTGGATACCCAGTGATGTTACGATCGGCCTATGCCCTGGGAGGTCTGGGCTCTGGTCTCTGTGCCAACAAAGAGATCCTCGAGGAAACCGCCAACAAGGTCAGAATAAATCCTGCTCAGCCGGCTGGTTGACATTTGGCTACAATTTTATAATAGTTTTTCTCTGTATTTAATTGTCAAAACCAGCAAATGAAGCATTTTCCCTCAGAATTTTACTGACAAACTTTTAGCTTTGTACCTTCACCTGTTTGCAGCACAAACCTGCACAAAGATAAAAGCTTTGAAATTGTTCAGATATGTGTCTTTGGTCCTCTTCCACGAAAGGAACAGTTCTCTGTTGCTAAGCAACATTCCTTTGTGCTCGTCCAGTATCCAGCTTCATGTCTGGCAGCTCAGTGGTTTCTAATGTGTGATCCCATAACTGCAAAATGAACTGTCTCTGCTAGACTGTATTAGATGGACACACATTGCTTTTATGCAATGCACTGTCTTCTGCAGGTTTTGGTATTTAAATAAAAAATACATCATCATTTAATATTTTATTATCATTTTGAGGTATCAGTTGAAAATCTTTGTTGACCAGATATTGTTGGTGGCGTTTAGGCTGGTTTGTATCAAATTACAGGGCAGAGAACTAGTTCTTAAAGTCTGTGTTTAAAAAACCTGAGGCAAACACTTTTCTTCACCCCCATATCCTTGTTATAAAAAATATCTTTATGTTAATAACTATCATAGCATGCACCAGTAGAAAGTTGCATGGGGGACTGCAGGTTCTCAGAATTTAAGACCTTAAAGTGTTGATATGTTCCATCATGCTTTAAATTTAATATATGTAAATATATAAAGAAGTCATATTTTGGCAGCATGTATAGCTTCTAATGTCTCCAGGTGTTGTAGTTATTTCTCAGTGACTCAGATATAAGCATGTTGTAATCAAACTACAAACAACACCTTAACAACCACAGTTAATGTCATTTTACTTCTATAAATCAAATTTCAAATCCGTCATAGTTGACATATAGTGGGTCTTAATTTAACTCATTATATTCTTAAAACCTGCTGACAAAGCATCTACATTGATGATGTTCTGTGCGTATCCATCCTAGGCCCTGGTCATGAGCAGTCAGATCCTGGTGGAGAAGTCTCTGATGGGCTGGAAGGAGGTGGAGTATGAGGTGGTGCGAGACGTGGCTGATAACTGCGTCACCGTGTGCAACATGGAGAACTTCGACCCACTGGGCATTCACACAGGTACCAAACAGAAAGATTCCATACACACTGAATAATAACTTCCTCTTCTGACAGTCTCTGTTTTGTCCGTCATTCCCTATGTACCTATCCGTCTGTTCCAGTCTTTTGAAAACAATATTTCAAAAGCCCCGAGGGAATCTCTTAAAATGTGGTGCAAATGTTCCCGTTGACTCACGGATTAGCTGATTAGATTTGGGTTGTCAAATGTCAAATTGGCCTCATGTGAGTCTGGAAAAAATTATTATGTAGACTGAATCTGTAGAAGTGTGTGGAGGCCACAGTGCAGTAATTCCACTATGATCTGGTGTGTTTGATTTACCTCTGTTTGCTGCTTGTATTCTTGTTGTTCTCAGCTGAGCGAGTTACTCATGTTGACCGAGCTCGCTGCCTCACCTGGTGACAGGATGTAGGACAGCGGTCGGCATTATTTTTGTTGTTGTTGTTGTTGTTTCTACAGATCAAGAAAAGCACGGAAAATCAATAGTTGAATGGCAAAGTTAAGCCTTTGGGTTTAGCTCAGTTCTCATAGCCAACATCCAGCCCTCGTACTGACTGAGACACTTAAAGTGTACATAAGATGAAAGGTGGTTTGTGTTCTTCTTGTGTACTTTACAAAGTCCAGAGGATAAACCGAAAAGTATTGTTTTATCTAAAATGCAATATGTTTCTGGGCCCAGAGTTCCCTTCACCTTATAAATATTTACCTCTGCCAAGGATGTTATATTTTCATCTGCGTTTTTTGTAGTATGATACAAAACTACTCATCCGATTTCCATGAAATTTTGTGGAGGGAAGGGGATGACCCGAAGAAGAACACATTACATTTAGGGACAGATAGAGGAATTCGGCTTTCTTTAACATTGCGAGAGAGGGCTTATTTCCACCTTCTCCTTGATTTCTCAAAGAATAATATTTGATATTCATGAATGTTTGTGATTTGGTGCAGATCCAAATATAAATCTGGATCTAGTGAATCTAAATTATTCGTATATTATTCAACCAAAGGAAGGAAAGGAAATAGACATTTTAGATAAGAGTTGCATGGTGATATTCTTTAAATGGGATTTTGGTACCTCTCAGTTTAAAATCCAAATGAGAAGCACACTTTTGTTGCACTTTCTCATCCACCAAAAAACTGTTAATATATAATAAGTCGCTCTAACCCCTCAACTTCTTCTTCTTCAGGTGACTCTATAGTAGTGGCACCGAGCCAGACGCTGTCGAACGAGGAGTACCACATGCTCCGTGAGACGGCCATCAAGGTGGTCCGTCACCTTGGCATTGTAGGTGAATGCAACATCCAGTATGCTCTCCACCCTTTGTCCCTGGAGTACTGCATTATTGAGGTGAACGCCCGGCTCTCCAGAAGCTCGGCTCTGGCATCCAAAGCCACTGGGTGAGATGATTAGTCCACGTGAACACAACACACATACTACGGTTTCAAATCCAATCTAAAAGGCCTATTGAGGAGAAGGTAATATGCAGTATATAGAATTATGTGTCTCATGGGATTTTCCCTTGAAGCTCAGTGATTATGTCTAATCATTTGCCAAAAGGTTTATGATCTCTAAAAAAAATTGAAAGATGAGTTCCTCTGCACCTTCAGAACACACACACACACACACACACTGAAAGGTAATTATAAATGTATATAATATGTCAAATGTTTGACAAAAAGAAGGTCTGGGATATTTTTCTAGTTTTATTCAGATTATTCTGTGACTGTTGTCCATCATCAGTTTATTTTCTTCTTCTTTGCTCTGTCCTTGTCTCACAGGTACCCGTTAGCATTTGTAGCTGCTAAGCTGGCACTGGGAATCCCCCTACCAGAGATCAAGAATGCCGTATCGGAGAAGACCACGGCCTGCTTTGAACCCAGTCTGGACTACATTGTCACCAAGATCCCCCGCTGGGACCTGGACCGCTTCCAGGGCATGTCCAGTGAAATAGGCAGTTCCATGAAGAGTGTCGGAGAGGTGGGGGAGGACCCACGGATAAACACTCACATCCTCACCAGCTTATTTACTGTGCTCACAGCGATATTTTATCTTCTTGTAATCTCCTCTTCTGGATTCAGGTGATGGCAGTGGGCCGGACCTTTGAGGAGAGTGTGCAGAAGGCCCTGCGGATGTGTCATCCATCAGTGGACGGCTTCGTGCCCCACCTGCCACTCAAGAAACCCTGGTCTGACACCCAGGACTTGCAGCAGGAGCTGGCCGTGCCCTCCAGCACCCGCATCTTCTCCATCGCCAAGGTACACTAATCTTTCACCGCGTTAATAATGAATGACACCAACTACAGTTTTCTCATTAAAATCACATTTTGAAGTGTCAAATAAGAATTATCATGAAAAAATCATGAAACGCGGGGAAGAAAAATGTGTCCCTGGCCTTCCTGCATGCCGAGCCGTGAATGCTTAATTGTGTGGAAATGCTTGTCTTTGAAATTGAGATTGACTTAAATAGATGCAGAGGTGTTATAGGTTGTTATACTTCCTGGGAAACACCCGTAAACAGTGATTATCTAACTGACAGCAGGGTCTTCTCAGATATCTACTAATGTGGTTAATCATCAATACGTTTTATTTATTTTTTCTTGCCTGGTACTTTGCTGTTAGACTGTTTTTCTCATATAAAGAGGTTTGGGTGAAACAACACTTTTAAAAGCGCAGAGTCAAGCTCTGTCATTCTGACACAGAGAAGCCGCATGGACACATACAAGGTTAAAACCACTACAGGTCCGGCTCTTGTGGCAGAGAAGCACCAGAGGTTGTGTCAGTGTCGAAACCTCCAGCTATGTGAGCTCCGTGTCGTGACAGCGCAGACGGATATGTTCCCTTAAGTGTGGAGTGAGATCATCGGCGATGGGACATCATTAGGGATTAATGAGCCATATCTCATCTGCAGGCAATCAAACGCCAGATACAGACGTAGTCAAAAGTGTTGGTGCCCTCGCAAATCATTAAAAGATGTCTCCGTTCCAGAAGGGTGTAGAAATTAAAAGCTCCATTACGATGCGTACCTACCTGCCTTTTGTCTGCAGTGGAATCAAACAAAGAAAATAGCTGAATTATTGCTTCTTCTTCAAAGTCTCTATTATTGGCGCCCGTTAGAAGTGGTAATAAATAAATGGATTATAGTGACATTTCAAGCAGGCTCTTTTTTAATTATTGTCAACAATTTTTTGGAAGTCATTCAGTGTATTAAAATGAAGGAAAGTTCTCATCGTGCTGTTTTGGTAATATCATTATTTTAGTATAAGCAGCTTTTCTTCCGTTCCTGTGACCACTTGCTTACATTTTGTAAGTTTAAGGTTCCGAATAATCAGGTCAGCTCGGGCGTCACTTTTATTACAGCTCACAGTTTTGTCTTTTGGTTTATTGGGGGGTGGTAACCAACTTCAAGGTGCATTACCGCCATACACTCATAGCTTCAATATCCTAATTCTTCTTCTCCTTCTTCCCCATTCGGTTCTGTATCTCTTATCAACCTTCATATTTGATAGCTTCTCCTTTTTCTTCGTTTGTTCGTTCAATTGTACTTGTTATAAGGCAGTTGAATGGTCCAGAGATGACAAACAGCCTCACCTTTGATCGTTAATGAGCCGCAGTGCCTCTGCGAGACTGTGCTGTGGACAGACGAAACACAATCAGAGCTTTCCGAAGTCACATTAGATCCATGTTTACACATGAGGTTAATAAATAAAGCATTCAAAGAACGGAACCCCCCCCCCCCCCAGGGAGGCTCGGGTTATGTTATTTTGGTGCATCTGGCACGGGGTGATTCAGCAGGTTATCAAATATTTATTGGATGTAAACCTTCAGTATGTTGCTGCTACTTTAGCAACTCAGGCAGTTATCAATTCTCAAAAGCACCAAAACACGGCAGGATTCTCTGACAATGGTTACATAGTCTAATATAGATCATAGAATGTGATTACGTTTGAAAAGATAGGTACTGAAATATGCTAGATCTATGGGATTTGAAATATTCCACTGAAAGTTATAATAATCACTGGCAGCTTCATCTGCAGCTCCTGATGTCATAGGTTCAACTGACTTTACAGACCGCTCACTAAAATCCATTTGATGCCAAAAGTGGCAAAGTAATATTATATATCGTTCACTCTTTGGACTTGAAGGAATGACCATCAAATTGTAACAGGCTTTTAATTAAAAGCAACTGATTATTAGAATTTGTTTAAACTTTGTGAAACCTACTGGATGTCTACAACAAAGCACCCGTACGATGAACCTGTCAAAGGTAACACTGCGTCTGTTTGGTGCCCGGTGTGTTTTAGGCTCTCCACGGTGGCATGAGTGTGGATCAGATCCACCAGCTGACGTTCATCGACAAGTGGTTCCTCCACAAGCTCCGCAGGATAACACAGATGGATCAGCACCTGGCAAACTACAAGAGGTAAAGTTCAATGTGACGTCCCTAGCGTGCCTGTCAGTTCCTCTGCTGCTGAATTGTGGATTAAAGGGATATGATTCATTTTAGCATTTAAAGTTGTTTAATGCTTCTGATTTACTTTTACGTTTGTACAGTGCTGATGTGCCTGTTTGTGACTCTGCAGTGTGTTTTCTGATTATCCTTTAGACCTAGACTAACAGTTACTCTTTATTATAATAATAATAATAATATACGCCTCCTGCAACTCCCCAAGAAGCTAGTTTTACACCACTGACAAGAAGCCAACTTCTTAACTGTAAAAGTCACAAAGTAGTTAACAACGTGTGCGTCAGCCGGGTTCATAAGTTTCCTTTGTGTCCCGTGGAAACACATCTGTTGTCTGCTGTGCTGCTTGCACTATGCTCTTGTGTTTGTCAGTGTTGTGTTTATTTGTAGCATATTTAATAGTGTTGCATGTATTTGCAACACTACCGCTGTTTTCTTGAATTTGCTTTTGTTTTGTCTATTTAAGGCTGCTGCACATTTAGAGGATAATGGGGCTGATTTAGGACCCATAAGCCCCTCCAGTCTGTACATCCGCCTGTGGAGTTGACCCTGGAATCATTTTAACCACATTTGCCCTATATCAATTTTTATCTCCCTATTTCTGCAGTATAGATTTAGTTGGTTTGCAGATTAACTTTGGCCCTTTGCTTCAGGTGGTTCACATTGACTTAAATAGATCAAAAGTTTCAGCTAAATTCTTTTCTTTGTTTTAAACTTTTGAATTAAGTCTCATTCTTATTTTATTGGCATTTCATTACAATGCAAAAAAATTCAGAAACACAAACACTGTGATGGCTCGCGGCGTCTACAATATACATACAGTCGGTACGTAGGCTGCTGTGTATGAATCAAAGTTATGTGCCTCAGGAAACCACCCAAGATTTGATTTAAAACATGCATGAATGGATGTGGAGGCTTTGTTTTCGTACCATCTCTTTAAGTAAAATTTTCTTCCATGCAGGTTTGCTTAGACAGCCTCTAATCCCTGCTTCCTTCTTTGCATGCTTCCACAAGAGAGAGTTGAGAGTTAGAAATTGACAAATTATATAAAAAGGACACCATTTTTGGGACTTATTTTTTTCTAAATTACTGAGCATTCTTCAGTTCGAAAATGTCGGTCCTCATAAATGAGATGAGCCCCAGTCTCTTCACGTCCGTGTCTCTTTCCCTGCCGCGGTTCACCTCCTCTCAGCCGCTGCCCTCGCTGTCTATCTGCCCTCTGGCTCTTACCTGGACAGCTCAAATCAAAGCCGCTGTGAATTTTCATGGCTCAGCCACAGGTAACCCGCTGCTTTCCTCTGACTGAGCTGTTTAATAATTAATGCCTGGCTGTCTGGTGGGCTGCCACCGCTACACGCTGACACACAGAAGTGCTGTTGTAGTCTCCACTGCCTCTGGAGCAGGGGACATTGGGATGGAGACACAACAATAGGCTGCTGGGGGCTGACTGATGGAGCGTAGCGCTGAGTACAGCTGGACTTCGGGCTCTGCTGACTTGATGTTGGTGTGCATTGGAGCGTTGGTTCTTTTATTGCTGCAGCTTGGACTAGTGGATATTTAATATATTTAATGATCTGTATTTGTACAAGAGTCACTAAGAAGAATTTAAGTACATGTGTGTTTGCATTTAAAGTGGGAAGGAGATATCTGAACAGACGAGGTCAGTTGAGACACATTCTAATGCCAGATGTGAACTGACCAACTTAGAGCTGTTCACTTGTGATGAGATCACCTGAGGAAGAGGAAGATGCCAATACCTGATTTAAACACGGCCTGTAAACCCAGTTATTGGGTTTGTATGCTGCATCAACATATTATCATCCACACTCCATATCCTTTACGAAGGTTTAAAAGACTATGATGAGACACAGTCACAGTTTCTGTATCTTTGCCTCCAGAACCAGTGGAGTACTTGATAATGACTGCAGTGTTCCTAATGGAGACCTGGCAAACACTTCATATGTTAAAGCCTGATTACACAAAGCAGAACACCAGTACACCTGCGTGTGAGGACATAGATCATTAGGTATATATAAGCTCCCGGGCATGACATGAATTACAATTAAGAGTACAGCAATTACGCAACACACAACAGCATCATTCTAATACGGTTCAGACTTAATTAACTGAGAAATTAACAAACTGAAAAGTGTGAAATCACAGAAATTGCTTCTCGTCACCGTCAAGTTCAGTTGGATTGTGAGCGGCTGCATGTTTTTATAATCATGTGCGAGTCTGTGACAGTTCTGATCCCTCTCTCACTGTACACACACTGTGTTGATGCGTTTCAAGGTTTATTTATGTGTGAAGTTCAGATTGTGAAGGATTTACCTCTGACTCCAGCTGGTTTTCAGGTGGGATAAGACCAGAAATTCCCCCCCAAGAAGCTCTGAGTGAATGTCTCGACTTGATTTCTTGATTCTGACTCTCTCCTCGCGTTGTTCCTGGGGTTTGTTATTCCTGGGCCCAGCTGTGTGCAGTGGGAGTTAAAATACATTCGAAAATGTTCAATACTGTTAAGCTACAAGGTCATGAATAATTCATTTGGCTTCGCCAGATATGAGAATTCCTCTGTGTCGTCTCTAACTGCAACATTATGGGAAGTATTAGTTTTCTTAGGGGGAGCGAGATGAGATGATCAATACGACTGTCATCCCAGTGCATCCATGTGTTTAGTTTAACTTGGCACAAAAGCAGAAATCGAAGGGAGACAATTGGCCGAACTCTGTCAGAGGAGCATTCCAGTTACTCTATAGCTGCCATTTTTACACAGTGTATAGATCTTTCACACTGAAAACATCTATCAGGTACTGTCCTAACTGGATACCCAGCTGACTTCTAATGTATTGCTGCATAGCTTTCTGGGAAATATCGCTCGACATGCTATTAAAAAAAAGTTTAAAAGGAATATTTTGTATAGATCTTAATAATATAACTTCCCCTTGGGTTAGGGTTAGGCATTTTGCGACGTCGACATATAACAAATAGCAGCTGCTTGACAACACATCCCCTGGGTTTCAAGTAGTAGGACCTTACATTGACATGAGTCATAGTCAGACACTCTGTGTAACATGCAAACAGGAATATGAAGGAAATATTCTATTAGGAACTCATGTAAACATTGTAATTGGTGTGATGTCTTATTCACAATCGTGGAAATGTAGTGAGCGACGCATTGTGATGCAGAAACCATGTTTTCCTGCCACAGCAAAGCGTCTTTCACTTCTTGAAGCTCCTGCAGATCTGACACATAGGCCGACATGTTGATCAACAAGAGAAATGTAACTAACAGTCACAACAGAACTAAAAGATATTTTGTTCCACGTTTAAGAGCAAATATACTTTGATAATTGTGAACACCTCTGTACCTATAACAACATAATTGCTTTCTTTTTTATTATAATTCATGATAGATGGGTTTAAATGTACAGTTATTTCACACATCTGTAAATGAGGATGCAAGGAGAGATATTCAAGATATTTTGAGGTTTGTTTTTAGTCTTGACTGGTTGAGCACTTTTATTCTGAAGGAGCCCCATTGTCCGATTATGATTTCTCGCTCAGTTCTTACTCTGTCTGGTTTCACTGTTTCTCTTTGATATGCTCCAGGGCTTGTGTTTACTTTAAATTCACTCCAGTAACTTTATTTACATCCATTGATTCAGACTTGATCCTTTCACTAATCCCGAGGTAGTTAAACCTCTTTAAAAACCTCTCCTCTTTTCTCCTCTTCCTCTTCCATTATGTGCAGGCAGCCCCATTTGGCAATGCAGTAAAAGACTAACCAACAATCATTATAGACAGCTAACTGCACTGTTCAGTCAAGTGCCTGAAAGCACTGGTCAAAATGTATTAAAAGGTGTGAAAGAAACATGTCTTTTTATAGATGTTATTTCCTGTTGTTCCAGTTCAAAAATGCCTTTTGACACAACATTTTATTTCTGCTACAATATTTCTGTTAAAGCTCACAGTTTGAATTAAAGTTCCATCGATTAAAATGGATTTTAAATGGTGCACTTCCCCAGCTGGTGGTCTGGCAGCTCCTCGCCTTATTTGTCGATGTGTTATTGATCGCTGTGAGCCGGGCCGCTCCCTGCAGTCCACCGTGCTGGGGAGGCAAGCCAATCATGACCCGCCTGCTCGATTGACCCTCTTAGTGCAGTGGATTTGAAAAGTGGGAAAAATATACTCACTTCAGTACCTCAGTGCGTAACTGTTTCCTCTCACAACACGTCAGGTATTTTGTGTTTTAAACCTTTAAGCTGGAGACAGACTGACATGTGTCAGAAGGAATTTAGCAGTGAATCATGCGCTTCTTTGGTATAAATGGGGATTCAAACTGTGCAGGAAGTAAGTGGTTTCTAATTTGAACGAAACCACTGTATCATTACAATTTGCTTTTTGTTGTCTCCCACAGCAGCACAGTAACCAAAGACCTGCTGCTGCAGGCCAAGCAGGACGGCTTCTCAGACCGGCAGGTTGGTCAGCTTCTGGGCTCCAGTGAGGGCGCCTGCAGAGAGCTGAGGCTCACTCACGGGATCAAACCGTGGGTCAAACAGGTGAGTTTCACTGGGCTCTGACCAGAAGCACCCAGCACAGGTCAGATAGACTGAAATTCAGTGCACTCAATAAGTGACCTCGCCTAAACAATAAACACATTCTCACACACACACTGTTGTTTCATGTTACCACAAAAGTAAATGGAGTAAGAAAATTCACATTATTTTGAGGAAGAGTGTAACAGTATACATGACTAGTGGCTAGATGGGTGTCCTCACTGTGCTACTTCACAAATGTAACTGTAATATTAAAATATTTGTCATTACTTACTTACTTCTGTTACACGTTAAAGAACAAATGACCCATTTGAACCTTTTTGTTTTCTCAGATCGACACCTTGGCAGCAGAGTATCCAACTATGACCAACTACTTGTATTGTACATATCATGGTCAGGTATGTGGTCCCTGCTAATAGAGGAAAATATACACATTATAGAGATATGTGACTTGATGCATGTGCACAGTATGTAATCCATTCAATCACTGAATAACTATTAGTAGAGCATTTTATTTAGCTGATTGCTAATACTGATTCATTGTAAGTAGTAGTAGTTTCTTTCTGTGTTAAAAAGTAAACACTCACAAGAGTGCATTATTAACAATAATGTTTTTAATTGATTTATTTCTACAGGAGCATGATCTTGAATTTAAAGATCAGGGAATCATGGTACTTGGTTGTGGGCCCTACCACATCGGTGAGCCCAACAATAATATTTTATATCATGTAAACCTGCCTGGAATATTTGTTTAAACTGACTTTGAAATAACTTGACCTTTAAAACATGTGTTTTATACAGTATGAATTTTTACAAAATAGATTATTAATTTAAAGTATCAAACAAATTGTTAAAAGAAATTGTTTCCTCAATGAAAAGACAGAAATTTCCCCTCTTATGTTTTTTCATGACACTAATAAGCAAGAGTTTGTACAACTTTGCCATTCCAACTGTAGAGCTTGAGTTGCACTTACTATGTAGATTGGCTATAATAGTTTGGCAAAACTTAGTGGAAAGTTTATCAGCTCTAATCTAATTGTCCGAAATAGATGAGGGGTTCATTGCAATCAGAAATACAGGAAAATATGTTGAGAAACTCTTCATCTTCAGTAGTGTAACATGTATCACCAAATGTGGTTAAAACACAACACTTCTTATGTTGAATTTTGTAAATTCAGAAGTGCTGAAATGAATCAGTGTTTTGATCCACCAGGGAGCAGTGTTGAGTTCGACTGGTGTGCCGTGTCCAGCATCAGGGCCCTGAGAGAGATGGGTAAGAAGACGGTGGTGGTGAACCACAACCCGGAGACCGTCAGCACCGACTTCGATGAATGTGACCGACTCTATTTCGAAGAGCTGACGCTGGAACGCGTCCTGGATATCAACGACCAAGAGGTGAGAACACACGCGTGAAAAGATTCTTCTTTTGAGCGAATTCAAACAAAATACACAGGATTAGAATTTCCTCATCCTTTAATCATTGCAATGAGCATGTATTGGTCGATGGTGGAATTCTTCAATCTGCCAATGAAACTAAAGCAACTACAACTTCTATCGAAACCCTTTCGGAAACTCCTGGTCTAAATCACTGGGCTTAGCCCAACATGCATTGGGAGTGAGTCAGGACATTTTGGTGTGGTCACCCATCTATCACAGCGTTATATCAATATTAATAAATACTTGTATATTCATGTGTATTGATTAGAATGCGATTGAAATATTGCCTCGCAATCAATTTCAGGGTTCCCCTAGGCAGAGTACTATTGATCATTTTCACAATTGATATATATAATAAAAGAAATGCATCATGTCATCCAGGTCGCAGGTGGGAAATGTCAGCGCAATATAAATAAAAAGTGATATTAACTCAATATTAGTGGCAGATGGATGTATTGCTCTGACACTTGTGCACATACACGTTATGGCCTGATCATTTCTCTAACTTAAGCACTCAAGTTTTTGGGGATTAAATCTTTATTTACAAACTGTGGTCCACTTGTTTTACTGGAGTTTCACAGAGCAGCAGAAGTTACCTGCTAATTCGTTTCCATAAATAAACTCAAACCTAAACTAAAGCATTTTCTGCTTTATCCTGCAGAATGGTGTCGGCCATTAAACACAGTGGAACGAAACCTCTTTCTCTCTCTCTGTCAAATAGAAACCAGGAAAACTCTGAATTGGTCCTAATGGGGGCATGTATTATGCAGCACTATAGGCTCATCTAAGATTTAGGATCTTAGCTTTCTGTAATTACAGGTGAGAGGATTTTTTTTCTGGGTTTTTAGTCTTTAATGAGCTTTCGGATACATTCATAGTTCATTGGGTTGAGCTTGTTAAATTGTTTTTTTATGGTTTAATTTATTCTTAGGTGGTCATTTTACATCGCTGTGAAGCTTTTGGGTCATTTCATGGAGCAGTTCTATAAAAGTTTTACTTTATTTTTGTTTACGGAAACTGTACATTTCTTCTGTTCACTTTTTTATGAACAGCTGTTTCCCAATTAGTTCCCATAGTATTGATGTATAATATCTTTTAGTCTTCTAGTGTCATTGATCAATATAATACACTATCACAATTTGTCACGATCAGTTTGCTGTCGTAGTCATAGACTGTGAAGCCAAAGTGTTTTGATCGCACCCTCGGGATGGCTGCAGTACGATTTGGAAAAGCCAGCCGCCTCCATGTTAGTGGATTGGACATGGACCAAATTAAAAAGTCAAAGTCACCTCAAATACATTTTTCTCAACAACATATTAGTTAAAGTTCTCCCTTGCAGAGGAATTGGAATTGGAGTTGTAATCCAGTTAAAGTACCGATGTCTGATGAAGTGTTTCTTTGCTCTGGAACTTAACTTTACCATCCATCCCTCTGTCAGAGCTACAGTCCCCTCTTTCTTTTAATGTGGGTCTGTGTGATAAGTACGGCATTAGATCATGGAGATAAAGCCTGGACAGGAACAGGAGAGCAGCTCCATGAATAATGAAGAGATACAACCCTGCATTGCCATGGAAACAGCATCCCCCTGGATCAGCTCGACCCCTTTGCTATGACACTTGTAATTAAACTCCGGTTTCTCTCCATCATCTGTGAGACGTCTCCTTGAATAGAGTCCATCTGTGGCAAACTCAAATGATTGGACATAATTTGAAAAGACGCACAACTGTCAATATTAATTCCGCTACTAACCCTGTGAATGTCCTGGGGTGACGCGGCCCAGAGCTCTGACTTGAACCCAATCAAACATCTCTGAAGACAAAGGCTGTTCTCTTCATCCAGCCTGACAGAGCTGGAGAGGATCTGCAGGACAGGAAATCCCCAAATCCTGGTGCAGAGCTTAACTGAGAAGACTCGAAGATGTCATCCCTGTCAGGGGTGCTCTTACAAAGTGCTGAATAAAGAGGCTGAATACACACAATTTAAAATTGTGGTCAATCTGCAAAAAAAAAAAAATGGACAACGCTTTATTTTAGCAATCAATGGCATTAATGATTTTGGTATTAGTAACTCTGCATTGGCTTTATGATCTTCATTTTGGATTTCCACCACAGAGACAACATAATGTGTAACGGCTTTCTGAATGCACCGTATACACCATCTGTCATAACTAAACCTTTTATACGGTAAAGCCAACATCAAGTGTTTTTGTCCCATATCTTCACTCTGTCATTAGTCTCTGGAATAATTTGACGTGGCATCAGGTTTCAGACTTTAAAGCCTGGCTGAAAGGCCTGAAGCAGGAGGACCAAGACGTGACCTGACATATTTTATTCTTAATGTTATTCAATCCTTTATCTCCTCTCCTCTCTTCTTCTCCAGGGTTGCTCAGGCAGCATCGTGTCAGTGGGAGGCCAGATCCCCAACAATCTTGCCGTGCCGTTGCACCTGAACGGGGTGAAGATTCTCGGGACGAGCCCCCTGCAGATTGACCGGGCTGAGGAGCGCTCCATCTTCTCCAGGGTCCTCGATGACCTCGGGGTGGCCCAGGCCCCATGGAGGGCTCTCATTTCTCTGGTGAGAGGAAAGATTTAAATAATGGAGAGTAGCGGCATGGATGGAAAATTATTATTATCATATTTTGTGATGTGCAGGTTAGCTAAGAACTTCTATTAAATCCCTCCCAAAACAAGGTAGGCATTATTACCTTTTCAATTTATAATGCAGAACATAATTAGGATCCTGAATATGAGCACACCAGGTCGCCTTTTAAGAGTCATTACTTCTGTTTTTACACGGAAGTTCATAGGAAATCTTACTGAATCGTTAAAAGAATTTCCCCCTTATCATCTCCTCCACTAACCAGTGTGGATTATCAAAAACAACTTTTGCTTTCACAACATAATTTCCCAATATACGATGCTTCTTTCATTTTAATCAATCTTTACTCTTTTGCTAGCTAAATATTAACCAAATACTTTACAATCATTCCATCATTCCCTACAATCGAACTCTACTCATCATGTTGAGAAGTTTCTTCCTCGCTGAAGCTCAGAACCCCAACTACTCGCAGTTTTGTGTTTGGCCTTTTCAACTCGCTCACGGCTAAGGCAGAACAAAGCACCGGCAAACCCCTCTGTGGAACACGAGGATTTGTGAGATGTGTCTGCAGTCAGCCCTGGAATATTCCTCGTCCATATAACTGTTGCACATGAGCTCAGTTACCGCGAGGAGCGATTAGCCGGGACGCGCACAGATAAAGTCCTGCGCCTCTCCAGAGTCCACCTACAGCCCTCATGTCCCTGCCGATCCTGATGAAACTGTTTGTTTTTATCGGGCCGGAATAACTCAGACGAGCCGTGGGGAGATGCGTCTTGCGTTTGTTTGTTTGTAATTGGTACTCCACCCCTGGCGAGTGAACAGTGGGTAATGGAGAGGAAAAGGCGAGTCCTGCAGAGAGTCGGAGAGAAAAAGCGATGATGATGATAATGATGATGAGGAAAAGGACATACCACATTTCTCTCACTGTTAGACTCCCACCGCAACTCCCACTCGTGCTCGCGGAAGAAAACCGAATCAAAAGGGAGATGAACTGAGGCGCCACTTACTGACTGTTGAAGCACTTATATTCTCCCTCCTGCTCTTTTCATTAGTTTTGTTTTGGCAGACACGGCAGCGTTCTCTCTTGAAACCTTCTAAATTGTGTATGGTTGAATTGAGAACAGGTAAAATAGGAGCTTATTTCATGAGAAGGGTTCTTGCAGCAAGGATGAGCACAGCTTTATAATCATTTTCTCTCTTTATTCATACTACTCTAAAACATGAAATAACTTATTTAAAAGTTGCATAAATATTCAAGTACACAACAAATATCCAGTGTCCTCATTTGAAAACTTGCTTTAAACTCCTGCTTTCTGAATCACTCCTTTTATTTTTGAAAGAATGGCTCTTTGGTTGGTTATAGATTGTGTCTGTTGTAACTGTGTTTGTTAGAATACTTCTTGGTGTGCGCTAAGAAAATGGTCTATACCTTAGAGACAATGTTTGAGCCGTCAGATGTGTTAATAAACATTTACATCTCTACTCCCTGCAGCTATAAAAAGTGAATTGAGTAACAGTAGTTAAACAAATTGGCTAAATGTTGTTTTTTAAAGGATTATTTACTGTTTACTTAATTGAAGCTATAGATATTACATTTTCAATATGTATTAGTGCTGAGTTGTGTCACTGTTATTACCTGACATTCTTTGTCTGTTTAATATTTAATGAGAGTTCTTCGCCTTTCACAGGAAGATGCCTTTTCATTCGCCAACCAGGTGGGCTACCCCTGTCTGCTCCGCCCCTCCTACGTCCTCAGGTGAGTTTTACCAAAGGCCAGTCAACCATGAAGACAGTTCTTACTGTGACTGTACAAACAGTAAGACTGAAGTGAAGTCAGTCGTCTCATGACAGCAGTCTCTAATGCCGGTGTTAGGATTGACAGATGAGGTCAGGATGGGCACTGGATCATCTTTTATTGAAGTATTTTTTTATTTGCATATATTGTGATTTAGCTGCGTTAAGAACCTTGCGCATATTTATTAGCATATATGTATATATCTCCATTAAAATTTATTTTTATGGCTGCAGCAAGGGTGAAGAGCCCAAGACAAATTTCTGTAAAAATGAAAAATACATTTTGAATGTTAATCATGGAGTTAGTGGCTGACCTGTCTTAACCTCCTTCCATTTGCTTATTTATTTTGTCGACAGCAGTATTATTAAATTACAGCACAATAATCTAAACAGGATTTGTGTCAAATATTCAGCCATTAAATTATGTTAATAAACACAGGCAGGAAAACCGTTCAGTTGTGTTGGGTGAGGCATGAGCTATTGGTTTATTCACTGTTTTATTAATAATTTAGTGAAATACAGTTTTAGTTATAATGATTAATGAACTTGACTCGCCTTAGTGCTTATTCAGTCCTGCAGTGTCACTTGTGTCCAGCAGGTGTCATGATGGGTCCCTGTGTGTAGCCTCAGTGGGAACAAACTTATGTGTAATACAGTTTTAGACTTTTTATTATTTTCCATGCAAACTTGGAATATAAAATGGAATCTCTCTTTACCTGTTGAGGATTATAGGAAACCCTCATTGTCCGGCAAAAGGTCACATTTAAATCTACGTAATATCAAATGCCTTAATTCATCAGTTTAAAAAATCACAGCTGAATGGTGAAGTAGCCCAAATCAAATGATTATTAATATGGAGTTTATTATTATTGACAATTCCGGATTCTTCTGTTTCTGCAGCCTTCAAATGAATAGAGTTACATCCTCTTCTCTCCTCTGTCTAATCTCTCCAGTCCCCAAAGTATTTTCACTTTCCCCCCTGACACACTTGGTAATGGTTTTTGAATGTTTCTCTCAGCCTAGGCACATTTGCACAAACTCACACATGTACACACATGCACCAAAGCAAAATTTTATGTATTTATCAATAAATATATTCATATAATAACTTAAAGACTTATTTATGACTTATCTCATATTGGCATACAAAAGTCCTGTATTTCTTTTGGTTCAAAAAAGTGTAGTGCAGCAGCTGGTGCCACATGTAAACGCTGCTAAACACTGCTGCACAATACACGCGTTTCAACCTTTTCACTAGTGAAGAATAACTCTCAAAAAGTGATCGCGAGACAGTGAAATTCAAATGCATGGTAATTCTGTCTGTGAGAAAGCATCTGTGTGGCTGAGCAGTGTCTCCAATTAGACACAAGTAATAACAACTAATAACTAAAAATAACCTCACTGCCCTTTATATTTAAATCCCATTAGTTTATAATTGCCTGAAAAATTTAAAGCAGATTTTTTTTTAAGTAACTCAGGATGTGGTTGTGAGCAAGTGTGTTGGATCATCAGTTCTTTGAATAATGGTCGTTCAGACAGAAAACAATTATTTGCCATGTCTACTCCAACAGCTGTTTCCTTTGAAAATGCTTTCGACCACAGACTAAGTTAGGGCAGAAGGCATTTTCTGTAACAGCAAAACAATACTAATGTGAACATCAAGGCCAACATAATAATACCATTTCAACTTCTAATACAGCAGCAGCAACCCAAGCTGGACTGAAGGAGAGAAAAACATAGATTTATGTGCTCATTAAACCAATTTTGGGTCAAAATATAACGTTTTCACAATCATAATACTGCATCTGAATTATTGGTCTTGATGTGAATGATTCATCTCAATATTCATCGTAGCAGGGACTAGATGGCATCCGAGTCAAAGATGTGCCTAGATGGTTGGTACTTAAATGAAGGGTCAGTGTTCAGTCTGGGATTTGGACATATGTCTGCCTCTGAGCTACACACAGCTGAGGAATAAAGCTCTGACCCGAGCCTGTGGCCTTCCTGTCCCGTTCCTCTGAACCTCTTCTTCTCAAACAGGAGATAAAAACAACCAAAACAAAAAAACCTCCTGCCTAAATCTGTTGTTTTTTAATGACAAAGTTCTGAACTTGTTTTCAAGAGCCTGGAGTGCTTTTCGACCTAAATAACTGTTCTCCTCCCTCGCTCTCCTTCTTTCTCTCCCGCGCCTTATTTTGACTGTTTCCAGACCTTGTTCCCGATGGTAATAGTGATGCAACGCAGAGATAATGAGTGTTTTGAACAATCATTAGAAGCCTGCATGTTCTCCTGTTTGCTCGCTTCTCTTCCTCTCCTGTGGCCCTTTTTTCTTCGGTTTTCTCTCCCCCTCTCTCACACACACACACACACACACACACACACACACACACACACATTCACACTCTCTCACTGTCTCTCTCCCTCTCTCTCTGCATCTCACCAGCGGCTCAGCCATGAATGTTGTGTACGGGGAACAGGAGATGAAACGTTTCTTGGAGGAGGCCACTCAGGTGTCCCAGGTGAGATCAGTGTACACACGCCTGCACCTGTGAGACACACATTGCCAGAGTTTCACCTTGGACCTTCATTTTTTTGTTCTTCTGGCTTGAATTATATTGAATAAGCATGTTAGGACAAAGAATTCTTATTCTCGAAATCACACACACACCCACACACACACACACTCTCGCTCTGATTTTCTGTTCTCCCTCTGCTTTCAATTAACTACTGCTACCAGCTGGCATGTCTGTTGGCTAGTATTGTGTGCCCAGCTCTACCTCACTGAACATGCAGGTGGCTCGGGGGCATCTGGCCCCTCCAAGGGCCTCTACCTGGAGCTAAAAGCATGTGCACACACTCATGCATACACCCCCCCACACACACACACACACACACGCACACACTATCTCACCATATCACCTTCACAGCACCAAATCAAGTCTGTTAATGGTAGTATGACATTTAATTAAATAAAAAGTGCATACAGTGACAGATGTAGGCTTTATGAAAAGAGAGAAAACAGGTCCTGGATCTGCCTCTTTGTCCAGATCCCTGCTGTGATTCAATGGTGTCTGTCTTGGTCCATGCATCTGTCCACCAAGTTTCGTAGAAATATGTGTAGTAGTTTTAGCTGCTGATGACAAACAAACCAACAGACATGGGCCAAACAGAACTGCCTGCTAAAGATAATAATCAATGTAATTACGAAAACATCAACAGTTTAGGACTTAAAATCAAGCAAGGAGCAAACCATAGACTATTAATCTCTGAGTTTCCCCTAATCAAATAGAAAATAAAGTACCTGATTTTATTTATTCTATTTTGCACCTGTGAGTGTGACACTGAGCCAAATTTGGAAATCATTGCACCTCATGGATTTATCTCTCCAGTGATCGTCCACGTCCTGCAGTTTACAGGGAGACTTGCAGATTTGTGGAGCGGAGTCCTCATTAGAAATGAGCTCAGGTCAAGATGGAGGTAAGGTGATGTGCAGGATGAGCTCCGATCACTTCACAACAGCAGCATTTGCTCGTTTCGGAGCAGAAATCTTTTTCGGCTGACTTTGAAACGATGATGTGAAAGGAGTTGCTTGTAGTAATGAAGCCACAGAGAGAACAAACACCTGAATCCGCAGCCATCCTCGGCTAGACAGAGTTTTTCAGTGAGCCAGGGCTCGTTGTTTATCTGCCTTGCCAACAACTTCACTGTTCTTTTTCACTCTCACTGCTTTCATCATGCCGCTTTCAGCTGACTCTGTTAGTTGTTTTCAGAGAAAAAGCTTTTACAAACCCAGAGTAAAGTTTCTGCTCAACACCAAATGACGGACAGATGCAGCCGGTGGACGTAGAGGCACATTTAGCACATACAAAGCCCGATTCTTCTTTCAGGAGTTTGTCGAGAGGGGTAATTTCTGACTTCTCTCTGCCGGTCGGCCAGAAACGTGACTACAAATGAATAATGAAGTTGCTCTGTAGCTGCTGGATGTGGAAAAAAGCAACTGTTTATGTGGAGAAGAGAGCCACACTACCCAGAGACTTACAGACTGCACTGAAACACCAAAAGACCTTGTTCAGACTGGGTTATTTCACCTTCTTTTTTTTTACGAGTCAACAGAATAACCGCCCTGCTGTCTTTTCTCCAGGAGCATCCAGTGGTCATTACCAAGTTCATCCGCGGTGCCAGGGAGGTAGAGGTGGATGCTGTGGCCAAGGCTGGCAGGGTGAGACTCTACTGACTTGAGGTTCTGTCCAGTTATACGGGTTTGTGTCTGTAATGCCTTTGAGCTGTCATTATGTGTATGTGGAGACATCCTGGCAGAGTAGAATCTCTGCTCTGGCAATGGAGGACAACAACACTGCATGCACCAGATGTATTATTATGTTCTGCCTGACATAATTAGTGCTTGAGCATAAGTTGCATACACACATAATGTACCATGTTTTGCAGCAGCCTGCAAAAACGTTTTGTCCCTTTTTTATTTATGATCATTAATTCCTTTTAGTAATTTGGCTTGCAGTAGTCCAGAGCGCAGCTTTTTTTGAGGGGGTCTTCAGACATTTTTAAATAAAAAAAAAAAAAAAGGATAAAAAGTTTAAGGTGAATAAAGACACAGACCAATCACACACACACATTATACAAAACAGGATAAAGAGTCTGATCTTCTAAGGGAGATCGTTCTGAGCATCAGGTAACGGACCTTAAAAGTCAACAATAAAGTCTTCAAATCCATTCAAGCCGATGAAAAGAAGCTAAAATCAGAGTAAGTTGCTCTTTTAGTGGATAGGGTGAGAAATCCGGCTCCTGCATTTCGGACGAGCTGTAATTTAAATTAATTCTGCTTTATCAAAGTAACATTTTTTAATTATTTGACCCCTGTGGAGCTGCAACTTCTGTAACTTGACGGACTAAAACATTTGGTTTGTCATTACTGCGCGAGTGTGCAGCTCCTTGTCCTGAGCGCCCTCTCTGTTGTTCCATTGTTTAGACTGCAGAGTCATTTCAAGGGTGTCAGTTTAAACATGGCCAATCCAGTCGTACGGTAGATTTTCTCCCTCTCCTTTCCCTGAATACAGCCCCTCCTTTATCTTCAGTATCACATTAACAAGCTGTCCATTCATTGAATACCAAACAGGCTTCATGATTCCTGGCCAGGCAGAGTGTGTGTGAGACACAGAGAGAGAGAGAGTGGAGAAGTCAGAGATAATGCGTATTAATTACAGGCTCTATCTGAAGAGTGCTAATGAATG
Source organism: Pleuronectes platessa (assembly GCF_947347685.1). NCBI lineage: Eukaryota > Metazoa > Chordata > Actinopteri > Pleuronectiformes > Pleuronectidae > Pleuronectes > Pleuronectes platessa. The sequence continues at coordinate 14,955,940 of NC_070639.1, forward strand.
CTGTGGTTAGCAGCAGTTTAAATGAACTAATGACACTGCAGCTCATTTGCGCACACACACACACACACTCTTGCACAGAGTTGCTTGGTGATAAAAATCTCCTTTCCTGCGGGTGAAATGTTGGAAGTTATTCTTTTGACTCTGCATATCCACCGACACTGTCACTTAGCGACTGTCCACAAACACGGGCCCTTTGTCCAGAGCCGGTTTTCGATGAGTGTTGAGCTGACTTGATTTATTTATGTATTTCAAAAGCAAAATGTATCACTCACAACTTTATGTACCATCATACACACACTGCCTTTGTATATCCTATTTCAGACAGTGACGCACTCTAGGTATAAACACATCCAGTCTGGAGATCTGGAAAAAATTCATTATTCATTATAAATTTGTTATAATCTGCAATTACTCTCTGTCCAGGTTGTGGCCCATGCCATCACAGAGCATGTGGAGGATGCTGGGGTTCACTCGGGAGATGCCACTCTAATGCTGCCAGCCCAGAGCATTAGCCAGGGGGCGCTAGAAAAGGTCAGTCAAGTCGAGACATAGTGACTCGAATCCTATCAATTGTATTGTATATCTGAGAACAAATGTCAAAGTGGCGTCCTGCATATTCTAATTTGTTCTGCCACAGTTTCACAATGAACTGAAAAAACGTTCACACTTCTCATAATAACATAAGAGATGTCTAACTTGGTGTTTTGCTCTATTGATGCATTGTATAGCGGTGTGTTGCGCTATTAGCAAGTGCTATATGCCGCATGCTCAATCAGATCCTTATGCTATCGTCCGTAAAGTTTTTACCATCCACAACAACTGTCAGACCTCATAGTTTCGGCTGCTGTAGTGCATGTACCTGCAAGTGAAACAAAATTCCTTGATCCTGCCCATAATTGAATTATTCTCTAAGCCGTACCGCATCCTTCCACCAAGTTGCGTGTTAATCTGTCCGGTAGGTGTGTAATCCTGCTAACAGACAAACAAAACAATATAAACACCTTGGTGGAGGTAACAAGTTCTTTAAATCATAATTTCTCCGTCATAAACGGGTATACTGGATATTAAACGGTTACAGACAGCCTCATTTGTTTATATTTTAAATGTGTCTGTGATTCCTTTTTCCTTTTGCTCTCAGGTGAAATCTGCCACCCGCAAAATCGCGCAGGCATTTGAAATTTCCGGACCCTTTAACACTCAATTTCTGGTTAAAGGGAATGATGTCATGGTGAGTAATAATTCTCAGGGTGACTAAATGATAGATCGGCATTTTAGCACCGTGTTACAGCAAATGCACTTTACTCACAACTTGAGATCGGCTTGTGGTTGGATTTTAGGATCGATGTTGCCTTCAGTTTTGATGTTCATGTTGTGTATATATTGTACATATTTGTTTAGTTAAATGGAATGTAAATGTCTCTATGGGCTGTGGGAGTCTTTTGAGTAATTGTGTTGTACTTCCTTTAAGGTGATAGAGTGTAATCTGCGGGCGTCACGCTCCTTCCCTTTTGTATCAAAAACAATCGGCGTGGACTTTATCAACGTGGCAACCAAAGTGATGGTGGGGGAGCCTCTGGATGAGGCCAGCCTGCCCTCGCTGGAGAACCCCATCATTCCCGTAGACTACGTGGGCATCAAGGTGAGAAGAGAGACTGAAATTACTGTTCACAGCCACATGAAGTGAATAAGAAGTGTGTGGTGTAAGTTAGTGAGGACGTTTCCAACTTGGGGCTCACACACTTTTATAAGAGCCAGCCATAATCATCCTGATAGGCCTTTTCAACAGAAGACAATTTGACACGTTACAGGAGAAAAATAACAAGTGAGTTTAAATATTACATGGCTGGTTTTATGATGGCTGATATTATACCCACAGTATATTCAAAGCTGTTGTTTTGCTATACTCTGCCCTCTGTTTAACAGCCTAATGGAATTGATCCAGAGGTGAATCAACTCAGGGTCAAGAAAGAACTGTGTCGACCTGATTGAATCATATAAATGTTTAATGCTCGGATGGCTGCCAACAAACCGTCACAGTAAAACAAGCAGGTAGCCAGAGTAGCCTCATGAGGTGGACAACTGTGAACTGACAATAAAGACACAATCCTTGTTGCCATATCGTCACACCAGACAACACAGTTGCGAACAAAGTTTCCTCTTCTTCATTTACAAAAATAAAAAAATCAGTCCATCAACCTTTATGGTTAAACATACATTTTTATACATACTTTTTTTTTTTTACAAGAATCCTGGTCATAAAGCTGTGACGTCATTGTTTCCCAAACACTAAATCTTACATGCAGACACTGATACACAGACACCAGAGTTTTGGAAAATCAAAACTTTGGAAGGCTGTTTATGACGAGAGGCCCAAATGCAGAGGAAAAAGTTAAATTCGCAAAGTATTCACACTCTTGTGGACTGGGTGACTATGGGCTGGATTTATGTCGTCAGGCGGCGCTCTTAATAATAGACACTGTGTTTTTAAAGGCTTATAAAGTTATGAATTGTTCTCGGCTCATACAGAAGTATGTAATTCTTAAACTGAAGTTCAAACTTTCATAATTAAGAGAATTCCATGAGGAGTTCAGGGTTAATAGCTACCTGTTGTATAAAAGCGACTTGTTACGTGGTCCCTAATAATCACGTCTATGAACTTCCCACGGCCGGATGTATCATCTGGGGTTAGGAAATTGGCTCCTATGTAAAGGGCCCTACATGTATGACTTCTTAATAGGTGGTGCAGGATCCGCTCCTGCAGTTTCCATCGGATGCCCTTACAAAGGCGACAATTACTGCTCCATCCCTCCACCTAGGCGTGTGCTGGGGAGTAATGGGTGACTTCTCATACCGGCTGGGAGGCTTACTTCTCCTCAGATTGGGTATGAGAGAGTTTACGTGACGCCAGATGTTCCAAAGCTATTTTTTTTTCCAAAGTAATTTCTCCCTCTAATTACAACAGAGCTGCTGTAACAATGGCTGTAGTTCAGAGCCAATCAGGCAGGTATAATCCCCCCACTCTTCCCTGCCACCTAAAGTTTTCAATTTCTAGGCTGCACAGTGGTGAAGAATATTAATCAGAGCTCTGAATACTCCCGGCGGCGGGCTTAAAAGACTTCCAGAGTTTACTTGGAGTCAATGATACAGACTTCATATACCCCAGCTAGAGGTGGGGATATTCCTCGATCCTTGGATGCATCACGATGAAGACCTGGACGACTCTGCATCGATGCAGAGACGGAACATTATCGATTCACGCTACGATCATTGTTTTAACGATTTTACAGCTTCATAATTCTAAAAACTGCTGCTTCACACACACACTCACACACAGCTTGCAGACAGGAGAGAAGTTCTTCCCACAGATTATCCCACAACGCATAATATTTTGTTTACTTCATTGTTGCACAAGAAGCGACGCCCCATTCATCCACGAACATAAATATTCAGTCAGCAGGTTTTTATAAAGCTCAGCTGTAAGTGTAGGTGATCATAAGGAGCAGAAGAGCAGAATCTCTTGTTGACCAGCGCAGTAATGTGCCGCTCCATATACTAGAACACTTACTTCACATCATATGTGATATGTGTTAATATAAACCATATTGATATTATATATCATTTTATACAATAATATTGTCTTTTGCACACTCTGTCTACATATTCTCACACTCATAGTATATTATTTTAATATTTACTATTATTATTATATATACTGTTGCTGCCATTATTATTATGACTATATACTGCTATTATATTGGTATATTTACATATATAAATATATATTATGTTATATTTATATACTGTACTATTTTTATATACTGTCTAACAATAACATTACCAGCATATCATCAGTACTTTTATTACCATCATCTTGCCACTGCACCTTATCTACCTATTTATCTTGTTTCTGTTTTTATTCTTTCTACCTCAATATTTTTATTTTTATTCCATTGTATTGTATTTTATTCAAATGTACCGGCTGCTATGACGACTTAATTTCCCTTCGGGGATGAATAAAGTAATCTATCTATCTATCTATCAGAGGGGGGCCAGGCGGGGCCACCCTGCTAAAGTAAAGGCTAAAGATGCAGCACACAAGTCTTAACCGAATGAATGTCAAATCAATGTGAAGATCATCGACCACTGTCTGATATTTTTTTTATTGAAAACCTTATGTTGAAAATTACATCACACTTGTAATAATAGTAATGGTCCAAAACACTTCTTGAGTCTAGTGACCGAATCACAGCCCTCTGAATGGGAATCAAATCATGAATTGCCTAAAGGTTCCCACTCCTAAGCCCGGTCCTGATATGTGCTGGAAAACCTTGCCCCAATACAACTGTTGAGGGAAGTCGTGCTAATCTCATTTTCTTTTTGTTGAACACAACCCAGCCACATTCACATAAAGCCCACCACTGTAAACACAGTTGTGATGTTTAAAACCATTATCCAGCCTCTGTAGCCTCAAATGTGTGTCATCAATATGTACCCTCTCAGCCTTTATCCTCGCTGTATCATCACAAGGCTCAATTCATTGCCATCCAGAGAGACCATCTTCATTTATCTGTCTCGTTCCCTCGCAGCCGCTCTCCGTCGCTCTCACTGTCTCCTCTGCCTGACAGTCCCTTGTTTGAGGCCATGTTGTTTTCTCCTCGCTAACAAGTCCCCATTGTGCGATTTCTGTCTCGACGTCCAAACTCGTGGGGAACAATAACACAGTTGTATTTATGACATTGAGAGGAAGAAGGGCATGAAAACAACTTTTGAGGAGGAGGAAGCTGATTTGCCGCATGTCCCCGGTGCACACTTAATGGCGGGAGGAAAATAACTGTGTTGGATGTTTCGGCCCTTTGACCGTGGCATGCGAGGCATTACGGCGACTTCTGAAATAGACACATTCTTCTGAGCCTAACAACCCCAGGAAAAATACAAGCTCCGAACATCACAGACATCAAACCTTTTCCAGGCAGGTGTTTAACCAACGAGGGCATGTTGGCATAAACATATCTGCTTGTTAATGTGTTGATCAACTTTATACAAAGGTTACTTTACCACTGAGACAGTAACTTGTGACTCACCATATGTACAAGTTTGGGCTTAAAATTATCTTTCAGTATTAGTTTGTAAAGTTTTATCATTTAAAGTTTTCCAGACCTTCACTTTACAACATAATGAAGCCAGCCACCCTAGCTAATCATGTGGTTTCCACAGTTTTCTTTTGATTCCCAAGTGCTGCTGCTACTGAAAGGACTCTTGTTTTCATAACTACTGTTTCTGTAAATGTATGTTTGTATAATGATTTTCTATTTTTATTGACCAGCTTTATACAATATAACTTTATTAATCCTGACTGTAATTAGGTTTAGTGCAATTTAAAGAAGACTAAAATACAAGGTAAAAACATGCACTCACAAACATCCATCCATTGAAACTATTGTTCAGCTGAAAGTGTAACGTCTTCAGCGATAACAAAAGACAGTCGTTGAACTGGAGAAGCCGGGGATCGAACTACTAACCTTTCACTCTACTAGTTGAACTATTCAGATAGTTAAGCAACTATTTCTAAACTTGAAAAATACTCCACTACAAGTAAAAGTCCTGCATTCAAAAATGATCATTCAAAAAGGCTTTTTGAAGGGTTCAATTGGAACACTTGAAGGGACCAGTTCATCCTTCAGTTCATCATAAACATTTAACGTTAAAACATCTTGAGATAAATTTTTTACACTGAAAGAAAGTATAATATTACCTTCTGAGTTGGAGTAGAGCAGAAGTAGAAAGTTATATAAATGCAAAGTAAAAGTACCTCAAATGTGTACTTGTAAAGCACTGAAGTAAATGTACTTATTTGTTGTCCAACACTGCCTTTAGCAGTTTCTACACCTTGCATTGCCTTTCTAGAAATCTGAAAGCAGTCACCTTGTAGTGTTTTAGAAAAGACCCATGGAATCACTTTGTTCTGTCCTATAACAACCATTTGGCTGGGTTCAGAATCTGGGGCCTTTCATAGAACTTTTGTGAGAATATCTAAATCAATAACAACATCAGTACAAAATCTGTAAATTGTCGTTCAGAAATCTGTTGCTACGACTGCAGCTGCTAATTCCCATTCAGCTGCACATATGAAGACCTGTACACTGGTGCCTGCACTTCCACCTCCAGTGAGGCTCGCTGTGAGACAAAATGTTATGTAGACACGTCTGACTTTATTCTCTCTCTCCACTGGAGCTCAGCTGGTGCCCCAAGATAACATTGTTCATGTCGTGGAGCCTCGCTGTGCTCCTGTCTGGGAGGAGTGGGCGTTGGGTGTCGGATAGGGAGATGGGGATGTAATGTGTGTGTGTGTGTGTGTGTGTGTGTGTGCATGTAGGATGTTGTGGTTGGAGAGGCTCGGCTATTGTGGCAATCACATACATTCTGTTCCGCAGACATACCAATTTCATTTGGAGGACACCGCATTACAAATGAAACCACTGAGTTATATATATAATTTTTTTCAGAATCCTTCTCATGAAGGCTCCTGAGTAGTTTCTCATTTTCAGAGCATTTAAATCTCCCCAGGTGATGGTGCTGCCAGTTCTTTTCCCCCCGCCCTCCCCTCACTTCCCTTTTCCGACTTGTTTTTGGTTAAATTACATTTCCACTTTAAGTTTGGCTCCACAGTTGTGACCATTGCGACGAGGCGGCTGCAGATTTGGTTCTGCAGTCGGCGCGGTGGCGGAGGAGCCTTTCTCATTAGGATGATTAAATTGACTGTTGTGGATTTACATTGATCGCAGAGACCCGCGAGCATACGTCTTTGTGCCGTCCTCGCTTTGTTTCGCAAATTGTCTTCAGTGTGACTAATTCTATTGTCGACTCTTGTCTCCCATTGCACATCAATAGGTCCCTGTCACTGTCGCTTCCCTCTCTGTGCGTGTCCCTCTCCCTCCGTCTCATCTCCTTTCTTAGTTACATTCCTCCATTTTATCCTGGCGCACTTCCCCGTTTTCCTCCAACTCTTTGAACAAAGCCGTGATAAGCGACGCCACCTCCCCGTCTGCATTCCCTTCTCCTGGTCCCTACTTGCATTAGTATGCTAACATTACGTTCAGCTGATTAGATAACCCGCTTCAAGGATGAATCCCCCCCTTGTGGTCCTTGCCTCTACGTGTGTGTGTTTCGATGTGCGAACACATGAGCACATCCACACCACCACACCTCTCTCTCTCTCTCTCTCTCTCTCTCTCTCTGTCTCTCTCTCTCTCGGTAAAGGGGGGAGTTGTCTGCTTCTAAATTGAAAAATAAGAATGACATTCGAAATTACGCCCCTACTAAATATTTTTTCTGCTATACAATAAGAAATACTGATCGCATACTTTTTTTTCAGTCATGTTCTCCCTGTCTTCCACTTTTCACCTTTTGTTTCATCCTCTTTCCCCCTTATTTCATTTCCCTCAAACTTTGTATCTCTGCTTTCGTTACATTTTGAACTGTCATTCATTCCCTCTTTTCTTGTCTTTACCTCCTTCACTCCCTCACTTGCTCCCTCCATGATCTTTCATTTCACATTTTCTCCTCTCCTCCGCTTCCCCTCCTCTCTTCCTCTGCCTCACCCTGGTATTCCTTCATTACGCCACCTACCTGCTTTCCCCCTTTATCTCAGCGTGGAGGCCGCATGTTAAACAGGCTGTTAAAGCGACTGGTGTCCTGCTGTTCAAGAAGCCTCCTTTCTTTTAAAATGTCCTCTTTCAGTCTGTCTGCGTCTGTCTGCATCTGTCTGTGCCAATATCGTGTTTCACCTCTCTCCTTATTTTCTGATTTTCCCTTAAAGTTTAAGAGCTGAAGCATAAATTGCGGTTTGCATGAGACAAAGTGAAATAATGATTTGTAATTAGAAAACAAAAACCCTCATTTTTTGTCAACATGGGCTTTTATTTATCATTATTTGCCATTTAGTCTTCATAATGCATATACAGCTGACAGAGCCTTAGTTTACCTGTTACCGTGAAAATCGTTTATAAGCAGATTACTAGAAAAAAATTGCGTAGCATCTGCATGGTAGTCTTGGAACTTGAGGAAAAGGTAAAGGTATTTTTTTTAAGATAAGCACGATATGACACTGCACACTTGCATATACGTGCGCACACACACACACACACATACACATACACACACACCCCTGCCGTTTAAAGCGTTGATTTGTCAGAAATTACGCCACATTATCATCACAAGCTGAATGATAGAGACAAAGAGACCAGCGTAAAGTAACTGAAGGAGGACTTAAAAAATCACTTTTTTTATGGTCCAAACCTTTATGAAATGACCCAAAATGAACATTGTAAGAGGATAACTTGATCACTATAACCAAATTCTTTAAACAGCATTTGTATAGGAACGTATCTTTCCCACGCTTTTTGATCCATATTAACGTTGTGCACAAACAATCTAAACAGCACAACAATAGGCAATGAGTAAAACAAATAGGAGACCACATTTTATGGCTTTTTAACAAGGAGATTATTCCCAGGAAGTAATGTGGTTTGAATAGCAGCTTATTGACCTCACATGTGGGCATCAAAACCAAATCCGTCCCTCTTCTGTTCTTTGACAGGCGCCCATGTTCTCCTGGCCGCGGCTGAGGGATGCAGACCCTGTGCTTCGCTGTGAGATGGCCTCCACTGGAGAAGTAAGCACACTGTTAATACTTGTGTGTGTGTGTGTTTTTCCTCCATAATTTGGAGAGTCGTGTCCACAGTTACTCACGCAGGGTCTGTTCCTGTTGTTTTCTTGCAGGTAGCTTGTTTTGGACCAAACATTTATTCAGCCTTCCTGAAAGCTATGCTCTCCACAGGCTTCAAGCTGCCACAGAAGGGCATCCTGATTGGAATTCAGGTAAGTCCACAGCCATCTGGAGGTCCACTCGCCTCCTGCTCTGTGCTTCCTTTTGGCGCCTCCTGCTCATAAGACCCCAAATGAGAGGAGCAGCTCAACAAATATTTTTGGCCATCGGCTTCTTACAGTTCCCGCCTCTGTTTGATTTACACCACATCCGACCTTGATTCTCGTGACTGACAACTCTCATGAGACTTAAAACTATGATGAGCTCTCAAGTGATGATGTGCGAATAGGCTCAAATACAGTAATAGATGCATGTTACAGCTGAATGAATAAGAGGAAATACAGTAACCATCAAAACCAACATGATTCTAATTATAAAAAATCTCCCAGGGCGAAAATAAACTATTTACACAACATGACAAAACTGCGGTATAAGGTATTTGAAGAATTAAAAAAATTACCTCAAAAGAGCTATTGAATCATGGTTCCTGTATAATTGTGCCGTAAAATCATCTCCATCCCGATCCACAGCCACAGAGATGAACTGTGAGCCTGGACAGTGTATTTAGATTTTAATGACACCACGTCACATGAGTTCTAGTAATTAAGCCACCATGCGTTATCAAACTGTGAGTTTGACTAATGCAGGCTGTGTAATAGGTGCTCTATGGGAAAAGGTCCACTTAAAGGCAAGTGCCCAGGGTCAAATGCGCACCATCACATGGCTGACAAGTAGCAACCTATAATGTTGTCATATCCAGAACGCACAGAGACCCAGTTTTGAATGTGAAACGGCTTCATTAGATGTTTCTGCTGGATTTAATCTCTGTGTTAGTTCAGTTTGGAGAGGAGGAGACTTCTGGGGATAATCTGATTTCTGGTAAAAAACTCCTGAATCAAACCCTGACGTCCCCAAACTCCACCTTTTCTTATTGCTTCGTTTGAGAAACCGCTTGCAGAAAAGAATTACAAATTGTTCACCGTGAATAAGATCGACACAGTTATGTGAAAAGTTAACTGTGGGATCAGTCATCCTTTATTATCTTTTAACAATTTTTATTTTTAAATATTAGTTTCAAAGATGTAGCTTCATTTATATCTACTGGCTCCAGCCTTTTTACAGTAACATTTTTATACTTCTAACCATTGTTCTTGCTTCTGTTTATATCTTTTTTCTGTTCTTTTTTGGAAAAGCAATAAGATCATTGAATCACAGTGGTTTTTTAAAAACACAATTGAAAATGGCTCCAAATCTACAGTTCTAATTAAATCAGTCAACTACCTGAATGCACAGAACAATTTAGAAGCAGGACCAGGACATTACGACAGATTCAGAACAGCCCTTCAGTGATGAACAGAACATGATGGACTCTTCATATTTGAACAGAACCTCATATCAGAAAACTCCCTCTGCTGGTATTCCTACGTGTTAGCATTTTGTTTTTCATCAATCTGTTGTCTTCCCTTCCAGCATTCGTTCCGACCCAATTTCCTGGCAACAGCGCACCAACTGAAAGAGGAAGGCTTCAAAGTGAGTACTGAAACTCCACAGCGCTAACAAACAAATTTTCCTTCATAAGTATCAACAATGGTGCATAGAGAGCCTCCTGGTTCTTGGATTTCTACCCTTATATTTGAAATAAAGACGTACCCTCACTATCATTCATGCATGTCTGTATATGTGGTACCGTTGCCTTGTTTCTGTCTTCTAGCTCTTTGCTACTGAAGCTACCTCTGCATGGCTGTGTGCCAACGACGTGCCTGCCACTCCAGTAGCCTGGCCCTCGGAGAAGGGAGAAAACACCAGTTTGCCTGGTATTAAGAGGTTGGGACATGTTTGTTTTAAAATAATGTTTTATTAAGTATGACACATTCATTTAAACATGGGGGAAACAAGCCAGCAAGTGTGAGACTCTGAGTCAAATCTGTTTTTCAGGGTGAGACTAGGTTTTCCTGAGGCAGTGCTTAAGTAATATGTAAACTATGATTCATTAGATCCAAAAGTAGAATATGTAATCAGCATAAGATACTGCCTTAAGATCTGAGGGCATAGCCCCTTCATTATCACCCTAATATGCTTACAAGATCAAAGCCCATTCTGAAGTCCACAGTTGTAGGAACCAGACTGGGGCTGGAACAGGGAGGATGAGGAAAGTCTTATGTCAGAGCAATGCCAAGACAAATTTGGGGAAATTCAGAAACAGGAGCAGCTCAAGTGTCTCGGTCTTTTCATTTAGCCATGGCTAACTCTGGAGGAAAAAGTCACTAATACTTTACTGAACTAGGATGTCACTCAGTAGAGCGCATTCGTCCGCCAAGATCCAACAGTCCTCCCTCATGAAACCACATTAAATTCACCAGAGCTGGATTTTGATCTGGATCTGCACCAAATTGCAAACACTCATAAATATAAACACGCCTGTTTTTTCTTCATCAAGATCAATCAATTATTAACCTCTGCCGAGAAGGGTATAGTTTTGTTTGTTTGTTTATTTGTCAGTCAGTTAGCAGGATTATGCAAAAATTACCTAATAGATTACTAGTAACACATAGTAATTGTAGCCGGCTGACGGTGACTGAAATATTCAGGTAACGATTCCACCAAAAAGTCATGATCCTGCGGTAAAGCCATCTGGACCATATGTTTGGAAATGAGCGAGTGCAGACGAGGACCTAGAGGGAATTTAATGGGCCTGGATGGCATCAGCTGTGCAAAGTGGCATGGAGGCCAACCCTTTATAAAGCAGAGCATGACCTTTGTTCTCACTGTCCTCCACATTTTCTATTAGAATCTACCACTAATTCAATGCTGTCTGTCAAGGCCTTCAAATGAAAACGGCTACACAGAAGTCAGGACCTCAGTGTGTGTGTTTGTGAGGCTATAAGTATTATATAAAAGAGGCCCACAAAATGACTCGTAAACACAGCTACAACACAATATTACGTTGATAGTTCATTTTTGTAGGTATTTTATTATGTCAGCTTTCTTTAATAAATAAACTTAACTAAAATAATTTTTTTAACAGCAATTTTGTATTAAATACAAGAGCAGGCATGTTTAGATTTGATTACTTGGAGGCAGAAAAACACCAAAACAAACTCACAGCAGTGGAGCTGAACAAGTTCATACAGCAACCATGTTAGCAAAGGTCTGGATACTCAGCAGAACAGTATTAGTCATGTTTCTGGGCCAGTAATATCATTAAGATTGACAAATTCTGATTATTTTCTTCCTTATTCAGTCGTTGACTCGATGGTCTGTTGATAATATTACACCTGACGCTTTACTTTTTTGTTGCTGTTTCTACAGACTGATAAGCGAAGGTCTCATTGACCTGGTGGTCAACTTGCCCAATAACAACTCTCGTCAACTGAAGGATAACTTCGTCATCCGCAGAATGGCCATCGACCACGGTGTTCCCCTCATCACCAATTACCAGGTCTGTAAAGGTCACGCCGATAGTGACTGGCTGTCATGCTCAGTTTACACTTACAAAATCCATTTTCAGGCATGACCTCTTCCTTTCACACATGCACAACGCAGCAGGAGATTCCCCCCTCACAACAACACAGAAATCTCCTGAGTGTTCAGTTAAGGGCTGGTGCAGGCGATCACGTGTTTTTACTTCTCGGCTCTTATCACTCAAACCCTGAGATATTCGTCTTCTTTTTTTTGTTGCATTTTTGCGTCTGTCATCAATCCCCCACCACGATAGATCCTGCGGGGGATCTCCTGCTTTGTTCTCACATCAGCTCCTGCAGACTTTCTGCAGACTTAATACGAGGAGGCTGGACAAAGTCTGCAGGAAGTCCAGAGGCTTTCTCTCGGACATTTGTGTTTACATATACGTCCCCTCTGGAGAATGTCTGGAGGATCTCTGGAGTTCAGAGCATGTCTGAAAGCAGCTATACAGTCTCTCTTGCCTGATGAACTTTAGCCTAATGTGATTCTTTTTGTGTTTTTAGGTGGTGAAGCTGTTTGCAGAAGCGATTCACTACGCAGGTGAGCTCGACTCCACCAGCCTCTTCCACTACCGGCAGAAAGAAGGCAAAGACAGAGGAGTGAGACAGCAGATCTAGAGCTTCCTCCCTGGACCTTCACACACCTTTGGGGGACTTGGTAAAACAACGGTGTTAAGTGGGAGCAAAATGTTGTAATATAATTTCTTGTATCTGTTTTCCCACTCCACTTAATGTGGCAGGACTTGCAGTCTAATGGAACTTATTAGACCAAAACTTTATAATTAGCTATAATGGTGAAGCCAACTGCTGGGTACATTTCTGTTTCTACTGTGATAAGGTTTCTTTTAAAAGGGTTTGTGATCTATCATCTGGGATTTTAGTTTACAATTTTTTATAGAATTGTTGTTAAACATAAAAAACTTTGTTTCTACCAGATTCTGAAAAATCTCTTCTCCTGCGTTTGTCCTCCTTCAGCCAGACTTGCTTATAACTGTAAAAATTCAAGAAGGGTCCTATCTGTGATTTAAGTTTGCATCTGTAAATGTAAATCCATTGTTAAGAATTGATTATTGACCAGATGCTCTGCAGATCTTTCCTTCAACAGGTGTCCTCTCATGTTGCAGGAGGACAAACACAGTTAAAGAGATTTTTATACTCGGCACTCCAAACATTCTTCCTATTTAAGGCTTATGAGATTATAGAGCATTGCATTAATGATTTAAATTGTTAACATTACTGTATAAAACCCCCCATAAAAGGTCAGTTATTATAATGTGATAACATGAGGCTAATGGCACTGCCTTTATTTCACAGTGGTTGCTGGTGTGTAACAGTTGTGGCATTGCTTGTTTGCATTTTGTAATTTGAAATGACAGTTTTCAACTTCTCAGCTCCCCCTTTGTTCAATTTCATACCGATTGTATTCAAATTATTCAGCTTATTCAATGGTGTGGAAAATCTACTATATGTTAAACATCTACTATAAGAATGACCTTTAAAGATGTAGATAAGTTGCAATTAGGGTCATAAGAATAAACAAAAAAATGTCAAGAGCTCGACCCTCAGATCCTATCTTAAAAAGTTGATGACAACTGATGTGTGTCTATTTAATGTAGTGAGCGCTTCTTCATTTTATCTTGCTCTGCATTTTTTAAACTGGCACCAGTCTTTCACATTTATTAGCTCATTTCCATTAATTGGTGACCCACTACATTTTTTACTCACTTAAAATCTTTGTGCAGGAAATTGATTCAGTTACTTACTCTCTCCCTCTCTTCCCCCAAACACGTTGACAACATACCCATCGGCATTATTTGGCAGTACCAGGAAAAATCCTGCCAACTCCAGTCCAAAGTTTTTACCATCCTTGAAAGGCAGGCAGAATTTAGTAACACCGATATAATCCAGCTACTGCCGCATATTCAATTGTCATTTTGTAACAAACATTGCACTCTAAAAGTACATTTAACTATGTAAAGAAATACTTCCCCTCCCTGTCTACATTCTGTGTTTGTCTTGTTCATGTTTGTGTTATGTACAAATCCAGTGAATTACAATGAAGTATTCTCTCACATGATGTCTCCTCTGTTCTTTGTTGTTTGCACAGGACATACAATAATGCCCTAGAGACTGCGCCACTTATTCCTATTGAACACTGAACTTAACCTTAAAAAAACTTGTCAAATGGTTTTTACAAGTCAATTCGAATAATGCCAACAGTATGGATATACAATTACAAACAAAAGTCTAACCTGAATCTGACAGAAATATGGAGCTAGTAGAAACTTGTTCTATTCTTCGAGTTTAACTATTGTTTTGGCAACTTTATGTGCAGATGAACAAAAATGCAAACAGGAGGACTTCAAGAGGGTAGGTACATGCAGCCTGTTGTACTTTTCTCCGTGGGATGTAATCGTTGAGCATATGTCATATCCAATTAAATAAGTGGAGCCTGAAGCAGTGCTGGGGCAGTTCACCAGATGCACACTTGCCTTACCACCAATTTAATCTATATCCTTTCTATTTGTTTTCCTGTAAAACGTTGTAACTTGTCCAACTAAGTTTTCCTCGACACATTGTGCTATGTCAAAGAGAGATGTGCTCATTACTTCCCCCTGAGGTCCAAGGGGAGTATGCACCCATTTGTAGCTTACGGTTGGAGAGAACCACGGTTGAATGGGAGGCCTGTTCTCCTGACAATCACAGGGGCCTTTCCTAAAGACATGCCCTCACATACAGTGGAAACTGCTTATAGTGATCACCCGTTAACATGGATTGAAATGCTTGGGAAAGAATAATTTGATTATAGTGATCAGGAATTAATTTTGGGTCTTTTCAAGCATGTTTGAACCATTGAAAGTAGAATACAGCAGCTTCCCTGGTTTTTCCTTGGTGACCCTTTGGTTTCTCACACGGTGGATCAGACTGACCTGAACAGGCTTGTAGCACAAGGCTTAACATGGGGAAAGATTACCAACTGTTTCAAATACACTCATTAGCAACCACCAAGCTAATGCTGTTATGAGGCTTTACAGCATACTGCTAGCATAACAGCTTCAGGTTCCATTCGCAGGCACAGCTCTCCAAAGAGTGCCCGTATTGATTTGCCTGCAAGTCCTTCTCAACCATCCTCCAGCAGTGTTACCTTGGCTCAACAGCTCCAACTCCTCTGCCTCTGCTTCTGGAGCAGAGGTATTCAATTAAAGGTCAAAGAGGTCCAGTTGGAGAAAATTTCCTCAAGCAATGGAGAAAATGTTGCTGCCCTCTGGCTCCTCAGCTGAGCCAAAAAAGCTGTGATTTCCCTCCGGACGGACCAGAGGTGCTCCAGCACCCTGCCTTTGATGAGCCGTCTCATAAAGTTGTACAGCTGATGGGAAGAAGATGCTCCGAGCCCTATCATTCTCATCATGGTGTTCTTCACCTCAGCGTGGTGTCATGGTGGAGCATGAATTACACCATGGTAAGAGATACGCTCAGGATTGTCTTTATTCCTTTCCACAGCTTTGTTCTCTTCGTATCATGGCAGCTCCGCCAACAGTGATTATTGAGACCACCTCCTCTATAACATGGGTACATGTCCTCTCTGAAGGGTTGTGACCTCTACAGGTCTTCACAGAACTCGCTCGTTGTTAAAGAACCCATACTAAGCTAGGTCTAAGCCTGATGGTTTATGAATGGCCACATCCAGCTGTGCTAGCTCGTTCTGGGTTAACATTTACTTTTTATTTAATGGCTGACAATGCTGCCATAGCTGATTTTCTTTTTGTTTTCCACAAGTATATTTTTTTTCACTGCACTCTTTGACAACCTTTATCGATTAATTTTTTGTATTTTTTAAAAATGTTGACCTAAAATCCAAGCAGCAACGATTCACAACAAATCTTTTTATTTTCAATGTTTCCTTCAGTTGGGGTTTGAGCTGGTAAGTTTGCTCTAAAGCTTTGTGGCCGTTCTCGTTGCTACTTTTAATAACGATTATAGTCTCAGAACATAAATCTACTGCTATATCAAACTTCAAGTCCCCTTAATTCTTTATAGCGTGCGTCATTGGACATCACTCGTATCTGACTCGTGTTACTTCCCTTAGCTCTTCAAATATTGTTTCTCCCCCATGCCTCACTCACTGAGTACAGTCGAAGTTGATTGGCTTAGTTGCTTCAAGTAACACAAAATTAGTCTGAGAGTTTTCTGGGCCGCTAAATCAGTTCCGTAATGGCTTCCAAAGCTCAGTCTTTTAGAACAGAAACTTCCTGTCAGATTTAAATTATTCTCAATGATTGAGTGATGTTAACCGCGGGATTCATCGATAGAAGTTGTAGAGAGTCTCTTAGGGAAGTTAGTTTCTCTCTATAGTGAGAATTTAGGGTATTTTCTGTGAGATTTTTACTCTATAACTTTTTATAGAGATATGCTTGGCTTTGATACTGGCCAAGGATGTGACAGAGGAACAAAGAACGCGAGTGAGATATCGAATACTTATAAGAATTCAGGGAAAGGTTCCACGTTTTTGCGTTTCTTCACCTGGCTCTCTCTCACACACAGAGAGAATATCAAATTTTGTATAAGCAAAGTCTCAAATCCTGTTCAGTTGAGCTAATTCTAACTCAGCAGCCCAGGGCCACCAGAGTCACGATTCACTGCAGGAACAGTAACCAAGCAACAGGGCTGCTTGTGAGCTTCTTTGCAGACAATAACTCGAGGGTAGACCCCTACGTCTCGAGCAGCATGTCTGTAAATCCTACTTTGATTAAAGTGTAGTGTTAAATATAAACTCAATCTGTTATTATGAAAAACTGATCTTCTGTTTTAGGTCTGATGGCCTCGAGTCCTCCTGCAGTACGTCGAGCCCTGAGTTTCTTTATCTTGGCGATACTTCTAATGTAAAACTGACAAACATGTCTGCAAACCAACAACACATCTCTGCGTTTGTTAAAGTTACATTTAATTTAACAAATTTTACAGGCAATGCCGTAGCCTGTTCCCAGACTAAATGTCCTTTTGAACCTGCTTAACTCAAAGTGAATTGCACAGACTCATTTTAGTTATATATTTAGCCTCGAACTACAGAGGCCAGACATACGTGTATTTGATGATGGGACTTCTTAAGAGCAAAAAAATGCAGCGGAAATAATAATATCTTTATTTAAACCCAGACTTTTCTCTGTGTCTCACTGAGAACAGTCTTCACCCTCTTCTCTCCATCACTTAAAGGTTTCTCACTGTGACAGTGGGGATTTGTGTGGTGCCGGTGGAGCAGCTGTGTGCGGAGGAGTTCACAAAGACTGCAATGCCATTTGTGAAGTGAGTGTTCTGATGCTGCTGGGCCCAGTTAACTATAACATGCAATTCTTTAAGGGCACTTCCCAGGGGTTATGGATCTATAGATGGATGTCACGTTGCCTTCAAGTGTCCATTAACTCCTGATGCTGAGGAGAACAGGAACAATCTTTAGGGTACATGCACTCCTAATTTAGAGATTTAATACTTTGATTTCCTTGTTTTTTATATTAATACTATTGCACTACTAGCCTATGTTTATACTTGATAAGACTTCACCCAGGATGATCATAGTGATCTTACTCCTGGATTCCAACTGAGCCAAAAAAATAAAAACTCCTGGTGTAATCTAAGCCTCAGTCCGGTAAAAGACTTACACTTGATTAACACTGTATGGGTCCAGACAATAAGAACCAGAAGGAGATCTGGAATGTACATTCTTGTAAGATTTCAATATTACTGTTACAAATCTGTATAACATACATAAAAAAGCTCGCTCCTCAGTTGAATTTCAAATACAAAGTCAAAAGCTCGTCGTCTGATGTCTGTGGACTGCAATGGGGGAGAGGGCAGGGATTTAATCAAAAGCATTCAAATTAGTAATGAACAGTTCTTGTTTCCAATGTAGTCATGAATATGTACAGACAACTATTATTGGGTTATTTTGATAAAGTATAAATCTGACAACTGCAAGCTCTAAAGTGCACAGGAACTCATTTAGCCTTTTCTAATGGTGAGGGAGAGATTCATAGCATTCATGTGTTCTTCTCATTGTTTTGAGGACTCCAGTCCCTTCCTTAAGATGCATCCTTGACTTGAAAAGCATTAAGGGTTTTAGAGTTTGAATGCAGCTAACCTACTGCTGTCTTCAGTGTTGTGCAAGTTCACTACTGTCATTAACAAGTTCAAAGTTCAGTTCATACAAGTAAACATGAATAGTTCACGTTCATAGTTCACCATTTTAATTTTGAACTAGTTCATATTTCAGTTCATTTCATAGTTTTAGGGTGGACAGTGAGAATGAAAGACTTAACTTGTTAAAGAAAACCTTATCCATCACTACCCCTTGCCTTTACTGTCGGAATGTTTATCAGACAGTGTGTAAAAATCCCTCAGATAATAATAAGGTGCATCGGATCTCGGATGTAGTTGCTGAGTCTGCGTCTCTGCTTTCTCTTGCCATCTGTATATGAGACCGAGAGCTGTTGTGTTGCAGGTATGGCCTGCCCCTTTAAGGAAAGTTTGTAGTGTGTGACGTAGTGCACCAGGGTATTGTGGGAAAATACGCTAAAAGTGTGTTTATAAGTAGAAGTGACGGAGCACCTAGAGGTGATGAGAGTGTTGCTCCTGCTGTATATCCGAGAAATAAAGTGGCTGCATTCCAAGTAAAGAAACATCTCCACCTCCTTCTTCACGGAGCGGTCCGGACGGCTGGTTACCGGCCAGACAGCGAGACAAGATAACCAGTGACAGGGGCGGCTCCTGGTACAGGCGACATAGGAGACTGATTTATCATGACGTGACACATGCAATGTAAAACAATACATTAACGTCACACCATCATCATCTAACCCCGGGGACGCACCGGAGGTAGAAGCGCTGTGAAAAAGGCTCCGCCTCCTTTCCTCGGCCATGGTAAATACTTTGGCTGTTCGCACCGGCAGCGTAGTGCCGGGAAGAACCAGGAAGCGCCGCAGCCACACACACACACACATATCTCCTGTGGGGGGGTGGCGGCTACAGGCTTGCGTAGGTCAGTCACCTGTGAAGACCAGCATCATTTACCCCTGAACCAGAACGGAGAAATGATGATGAAATGTAATATAACAATTTTAAATATCAAATTAAATATTTAAAAAAAATTAATGATATTAAATATATATTTTTTAAATTAAATTAAATATATTTTTAAAAATAAAAATTAAATATATATTTTTTAATTAAAATAAAAAAAATTTTAAAACTGCGAGCGCACATCCTGCGCAGAAGGCCACTGCGCACATTCTGCGCAGAAGCCCAATGCGCAGCAGCTTTTTTTTTTTTTTTTTAAATCAAATGTTTTCCTGTTTTTATATTTAATTAATTTAAATTAACATAGTGTGAGATATTTAGCAATTAATAGAAGAAGTCCTGCCAATTTTAAGTTTAACATATTGCCAGCTTGAAAATGGGAATGAGTGGGATTCGAACCTAGGTCGCTTTTGTTAGAGACCGAATGCTTTGCCGTCTAGGCCACTTCAGCTGATAGTTTTTGCACGGAACTAAGCACATTAAGACGATGGACAAATTATCGTGTGTGTGTCGGTTTCTACTTTACTAAATATATCTGACAGCCTTACTTAAAAGTTACTTTTATATTTTGGGCTTTTAGATACTGGATGAAACCTATTGTTAGAGAATAACCCAGTGGGGGGGGGGGATATTTTTTGAGAGAAGATTACAGATTCATTCACTATACCGTATAGTGAATGAATCTGTAATCTTCCATGAAGCTTCCTTCTACCAAGTTGTGTGGTACGGAGCCGAGACCCTGGCCAGAGAAGAAAACACTTGGAATACGTTGCTTGTTTGGTCTGCATATGTGTGCCATGAGTGATGGGTAACGTAGTGCGAAGTCTAGTTAGTTGGTTTCGGTTAGGCTAAATCGCGGACATTTTACGGGCACTGAGCAACGACATGGTGAAAGCATTCGATTTAGACAGCGTCTCTCCTGAGGAGAAAGTATTGAAATGTCCCAAGGGTCAGTGAACAGGTAGGGGTGGGGCACGTGACAGGTCTAGGCCAATGGCTGTAGGGTTTTGTGGGATGCCAGGCTCTCATTGGCTGATGAGTTGGCGTATCAAGGGTGAATGAGGAAGGGGAGTGAAGAATACAGTGGTGGATGAGAGGAGTGTCAGAGTTACGAACAAGAAGCGTGTCGTGTTCGCTGGAATTTAATAAAGTTACACATAAAGAGAGAAGTTTCCTGTCGTCTATACGCGAGGACGCTACAATATGAACGTGTTCACCGTTCAAATTCATTATTTGTCATTGAGTTGCGTTCAGTTCATCGTTCTCATAAAAGTGAACGTGTTCAATGAGCACGTTCTTTTGCGTTCTTTCATGCACAACACTGGCTGTCTTTGGATGTTCCCAGAGGATACGTGCTATGGAAATGGAACAAGCAGTAGTGGGACTTTTCCCCCTATAATCCACTGTGGCGGATATTAATCACTGATTTAATTACAGATTAGATTGGACCAATTTAACCTATTCTTAAAAAAAGAATTACCAAAAGTATATCGGGTCCACATCTATAGCTGTATCTACACTCCTATCAGGTGTGTGCTTGGCAGTGCCAGTGACCACTTACACATTCAGAATCATATTAGAGCTTTTTACATCAAGTTTGATCTCCAATTTAACATATAGATACTTTTTTTAATCCCTGTGTTGATTGAAATGAATCTGTAGCCTAACAGACAGGAAAAAGAGCCAGTTACTTGAAGGGCTTCTGTAATTAAACTGCATTCAGCAGCCAATGTTGATACATAGAACATGAGGGTTATTAAAGGAGAAAGAGAACCTCAGGCCAATCACAGCAGAACACGGTGGCCTAACTTCAAACCTGTGCCCACAAAAAGATATGCCTGCTTAAATCAAACAGAATAACTGGCTCTGTCAGACTTTGTTCCTGCTTTTTTTCAGACAGATGAATGACGCATCCAGAAATTGTAAATAATGCCCTGTTTCTCTACATTTCTCTTGCTGGCATGAAAAGAAAGACTTTCTGTTTTTCATTGGAGGAAACAAATAAACCTGGCTTATTGATATGCGTTTTTCACACTATGCTAAATGAATAATTTATGGTGGAGAGGACCAGACTGAGCATCCCGGTGGGATGAGTCACGCACTGAGCAAGTCGGAGACCAATCACTATGTGTGCAAGTGTGTTCAAGTGTGGCAGCGCACCATGACGTCACCCACTGCTTTGTGAGCTGATGTTTTAAGCCTCAGGTTTATAATTTGGCTGCCACCATCTTGGTTTTTTTTAAACCCAAAGTAACCATCCAGAGGAGTTTAGGAGCGATGGGGGGGGGGGGGGGGGGGGGTCTGACAGAGAACCAGAGGACACTATGCACTGCCACCTATACCTACTACCATGTGAAGCTGCTGCTAACAAAGTTAGCTTCCGTACTTTGTGTTAAAGTCATGTTAATTACAAACTTAACTATAAACAATGATAAGCGGCTTGTTAGTGTGGCTAGGTAACATTAAGCAGCTATTATTTGTAACCTTAAGGCTCATTTATGATGCCTTTACGTACAATATACACGTTAAAAATATTTAAACGTCTGCGCCCACACTTTGCTTCCATGACCCTGTCAAGAACAACAAACATAGCGACAGTGGAAGGAGGTTGTGATAATGAACCTCTTAAGAGAGTCCCTGTCCTTGTGCCCAAGCGAAGTAACATCATACAGTTCAGTTTCCTGTACTAATTTAACAACAACCATTATTTCCCCTTCGTTTTTTCTCACGGTCATGTCAGAATCTGCTGTTATTGCCAAGAAGGTTGAATGTGCTGTGTGGACGATGTGCACAACTATGGACGTAACAAGTGAAGAGCACCAGCTGAACGCTCCAATACTTTCCATATACGGATCTGGCCTTGAGAAAAATGAGCCTCACTGTTACAATTCAGTCACAACAGAACAATAACATAAACCCAGTAAACTTTGGCATCTCAATGTTCGTTCACAATAGTTTAGCAGATGGAAATGAACTAATTAAAGGTCACGATAAACCCCAGAACATTTTCACCCAGTTAATGAATGAAGGTTAGTTCAGCATTAGTTGGCACGTGTTAATATTAAGTAATAAGAAATTAATTAATATTTTTGATGACAGGCTTTAAAACATTTGACTCTTTCTCTCTGTTTCAGTATAACATTAGAGAGCAGAGGGACCCACCTTGGCATGTTCATCCACAAAAAGCCAACACAGTTTCTTTTCAATTATCCCCCTCACATAAGACTGGTCTATTTCGGCATGATTATCTTTCTTTTGAGCACAAGGGGGAATTTTGAGTTTTGAGTTCTGAGCCCATTACAACCCAACTTCAGCAACATGTCCTTGTGTGACAGTTTGTTTGCTGTTTGTTGTCTTTTTGAATCCCTAAACACAAAACCATCACAACATGAAGAGTGTTATAGACAGTCCATAAAACATTTCCCCATTATTGCTCCAGAGTGTCCATGTGCTCTGTAGCAGACTCCAGATGCATGTCTTTCTGGACAGCAGTGAATTGCTCTGTGTCCAGACGAAGACACAAAGCATCATGATTTACATATAGACTCTTGAACTGTAACTGTAACCCGACTCTTCAGAAGAATTTCTTTGCCCCACTGATCGTTCTGCTGGGCACTGACGTTTACGGGTATGTGAGCACAGAACTCAACTGTTTCGATTGATACAGTCTACACTTTGTGGAGCTGATGGAACTTTTGCATTGTTTTTGAAAGCCTTTGCAGCTTTATTCAAATCGTTTCTCGATGATGAGTCTTCTGAGTCAATATACAACTCGTTATATTGAAGTGTTCATTATAAGTGGAAGTAGCTCTAACCCACACATATTTCCAGCTTACATTGTGAATGTTTGAAAGTCATATTACAGATTTAAACTTGCTAAATAATTTACTTTCATGATAGTATTAAAAAAATATATTGAGAAGAAATACATTAAGTTCCACTTACAGAGCAATAAAGATCTCTATAGGGATATAATGCAGATGTTTATAGCGATGTGTGTCACTCGGCAATAAGTAATAATACAATAAGTGCCTCACAAAGACACACTGAAGCTTATCTCCCTCACTCTACACACACACAAATTAACACTTGCTCATAATTTTATAGAGTTGCATCAGCTCAAGTGTTTTACGAAGCCTCAGCTCTCCGCCTGCCCTGTTTTGGTGTTAAATACCATTCTGACAGCAAGACACTACCCATTAGCTGTAATGGCGCCTCCTTCTCCAGAAGTGATTGTGCAGCTTAATTGTTTCCGAGCCCATCGAACGGTTTGAGTTGCCATCTGTACAGAAATGATTGCCGTAATGTGTTTCCATCTTGCTACGACACAATCACCTATTGTTTGATGGCCTCAATCCACCTCATGAGGTTTAGCATCATTTACAGTGAGTTATCCTGTAGCCAATAGCTGCCAGGCTCCGATCATAAATGTGCACCTGCTGATAGAGCTATGGGGAAACCAAGCTAAGAGTGTCATGTGGGGTTTGGTGTTACAAGGGCCCAGGTCCAGAGTTTTCCAGATAAGCACCGTCTGTCGCCAACATGAAAATACAAGCACAAAAATATTGTGATTATTGACGACTTTAGCTGATGTTATTAGCATGAGCAGCAGAACACTGATTAAACGGAAAAAAAATCCCCCACTCAGATTTGATTTTCACATGGCTAGACATTTATGCACTAGTCGAAACCCCTAGGTGCTATTACAATGATTTGATTATTGTAATAATAATATTTAAAACATTTTTAGATAATTCCCCTGTGCCTGCATAGACCCACAACTTAATTGTATGGAACAAAGAACATGTAGATAATAAACAAGTATTGATTGTATGCTATTAAGCCACTGATTTACTTTTATTAGAAACAATTAATCAAGTTTATACATAAGACTCAATATTTTCTTGTGCTGGAAAGTTTGCACATCTACTCAAATATGATATATGTACAGTTGTGAGGAACTTCATTTTATGCTTTGTGACTTACTGCTTCCTTACTTTACCACATTTCATAAAATTCATAAAAACATAAAATAATTTATCGTATTATCTGCTGTGCAGTGTCCTCTTCAGTTATTCAGAAACACCTGCTTGTTGGTTTTTTAGTTTCTTATTTGCTTTTTTAGCTTTTCCACCAAAGTCTATAAATACGATCAAATGAAAAAAACCTAAAGTGTATTTTTTCTAAAAGCTAGTCACTGACTGACAGAAAAGTAAAAGATTTTTTTTTCTTTTCTAAATTTGACTTAGTGCTCTGACTTGAGTGCTTGAACAAGAAACACAGTATATTCAAGGATGTGTGACTTGGCTCAAAGCTCCGGAGCTCACAGGGAACAAGGACTGTTTAAAAGTCAACCTTACTAAATCATGAATTGTGCACGTTGGACATGTAATTGGTCCCCTCTTTTCAAATTGGGGAAAAGGGAAAAAATCCTAGATCCGCCACTGTGCTATAGTTTTATGTTTACGAGCCACTAAACATTCTGCAGTATAATACGGCCTGACTCGTACATTCAACAGTTGGAGCTGATCAGGAGCAGTCCATTGGGAAGAGAGGGGTTGGCACTGAAAGCAAATGGGCTTTGAATGTGAATGGGATCCTATAATGAATAGCGGTTTTGTTATCACTTTACCCTTGTGGCAGCCATATTTGACGAGGGGGTTAAGACATGCCAATGTGCCTGGATAGGAAGAAATCATAGGAATCCTCAAAGTCAAAAAGTTGATACATTTCCACTAAGTCCACTGTCATTTAAATCTGTTATAACATCAAAACTACAGACATATTATTTGCATGAAGACTTATCTAAATTACATGGGGAGCAATGGGTACTTTAACTGGAGGAGGAGCAGGATTAGTCAATTAGTCGGACATTAAAAGTCATAAAATATTCATTAGGTTAGATATCCAGATCAGTGTTAAAAGTCTTTTACAGTATCAAACTGAAACAATGTCTTTAATGCTGCTTTCTATTTAACTCTGCACCTGCGGCGACTGTATCATCTTCCTCTTTGACCGGTGCAGGGTTAGTGGTGGATTGTTGATGAAAGTGAGCAAAGGCAAGCCCCCCCGATCAGAGACCGGGAAAAAAAGAAACAAAGCACATTTCACAATGCAGAGCCACTTCAGTCAAATTTCCTGAGGAGCCACAGAGCTTTATTAGTCTCAAAGCATCTCATCTTCTGCCAGTTCACCCTCCGTGACACAGACACACGGCCCGAGCAAAAAAAGGGCCTCAAAAAGAGAATCAAAAGGCCTTTCATGAAAATGACAGATTTTGTCGGATTATTAGGATCACGAAAAGCTCCCACCAAGTTGGGTCTCAGCTTTTTATCCCTGCTTTCCTTCCCTGGCCCGGGGGTTCAGATCGGCACAGATGAGTGCTGAGTGGGTTCCTTAAAATATGGGCTTTTAAGACGAGCTACGTGAATAGAGCTGGCATACTTGCAGCTAATTAGAGACGTGTACAATGACTCAGTGCTGCTCATATCACCAAACAGCTCCCACTCAGACAGGCTTTCGTCAACATATGGAGGGAAAACTTCTAACTTATCAGGCAGCCATGCGAGTCCTCCTCACACTGCATAATTAATAACAGCAACAACAGTGTACATCTGAAGCCATTCAGCAGATGGCATATTGGAGGAAAGACCAGAGTCTTTCAACATGACAGAATTGATTGATTCTGTCAGTCAGTTCATATCCGGATAAGAAATATTATATTAATAAGACGAAAGCTGGTGGAGCTCATTTTAAACTCTCCAGATGCTTTGTACGAGAGCAGCTACACAAACTCATTTAAAGACATGTGTAGGTCTCTACAGTGTGTTCGCAACAACACAACATTAAACATTAAACACGGCCTCTGTTGCATAACTGGGTTTCTTTAAGCTCATTATGTATGAATCTAGGCCAAGTAAATATGTCAATATAGGCCACTGTTTAGTCGGATCATTATAGCCTCTCCTCTGTATTTGAACCACACTGAAGCTGTAACCTCCACCTAAAAAGAGAAGCCTTTTTCTATTTAAACCAGACCGTGTTTTACATCCGGACAGATTATTATAGTTGATTTACGACATTACCTTTTATTACCGTTTAATTAGCTTCTCTCTTAGCAAGAAAATGTCAATTCCATCTTCTCTTTTCTGTCCAATGTCTGCCGCTTGATTAAAAAAGCTTAAGGGCTCGACAGTGAGAGACTTAGTCTGTTCTGTGATGCAATGCCAGGCACCTTGTGTCAGCCACTTTCAATTGAACACTCTGGCAAAGGGAAACTATAACATTTATTATGTCTAGTAAAGTGGGGGGAGTGGAAGAGCACATCGGGTATGACAGTTTAGTAGTACAGTGGCAGATGTGCCCACCAGATAATGGCTGCTTGGGTAGAGGAATACAAATAATGACAAAACATTGCTCATTGATCCCCCCCTCGTTACAATACATGATGTCCGTGTGTAGGTGACAACCCTCTCTTTATCTCTTTCTCTCTCCAAACTACCTCTGTGCTATGTGATGCCCTCATCTTTCCATGGGGGTTGAACAAATTCTGGGTCTGATTTTGACAAAAGTACAAAATGACTGAACTGAAAATACCTTTTTTTGTCACTGCGCAAGTAAAACAGGGTAAAAGCTTTTTCATTGTTTTCAAAGTGTTAAAGGCTTGAACCAGCACTGCAGCGCCCCCTCTCTATGATGATTTGTGCACAAGCATAATGTTCATCAAAATGGTATTACATAAGATAACAAGGATCTGTAATTCTGATTGCGTATTTATATTCACTCATTTATTCAATATGTCCTTGTGTCAACATTGACAGAAACATTAACAAGGGCAACAGTACACCACATATGTAGTATTTGAAGTGGGACTCATATAAAATTACCTCTAGTGAAAATATCTAGATTGTGTTAAACGTTCTGTGCTACTCACATTTCTGATGGGATTCTTCAACAGCTACAAGACGAAGGGTCAATGAAAGAATTGATGACCTTATGTAAATTTGATCTGATTTTTTTTCTATGTTCGTACTGCAAGGCTGGTTAGTGCTCATCTTGCCTGCCTTGTTTCTTCAAAGCGGTTTTATCTCAATAGTTCTTTCAAAGAGCAACTTGCTCTGACTAACCTGAACCATGTTGCGGCCTTCAGCACATCAGAAAAACACAAGAATGTTCTTTCGTTTGAAGCTGTTCCTTTTGCAGTTTCATGCAATAAACGTTCATAGAACAGAAAATAGAGGAATACTCTGTGTTACTCCAGGTCATTCTAATTATGTAGAAGTACATGTATGTGCAGGTATTATGCACCAAGGCTTATCCATAACTATTAAGGTTCCTGATGGTGAAAAGAAAGATCCTGATCCTCATGGTCACCTGATTACCTATTATTACTTCGAAAATGAACTTAAATACTACGATGAGCTGTTAGAAAGGTAGAGTTGAAACCAGAATAGCTGCTTCGCGATTTTTGTTTACCCCCTTTTCCTCATAGAGAGAGACTGAGGGGGGTGATTACAGAGAAAGAGAGAGAAGTGTGATAAAATACTAGTTGACAGGTTTTTCTCTCAGAAGAAAACCGACTTACTGACTAGTTTTTTCCGCCCCTGTAGATTTGACATGAAAGAATAAATGAGTGCTCCTAATTAATGTGAGCCAGTAGAAATGGTAAAAGGGGAAATAACTTGACTAACCTTTGGGAAAGCAACAACAAAAGAAATAGTTTTTTTCCAGATTTTAGTCCCTCTATTATCTTACAGCACCATTTATTCAAAATATTTTAAAGCCTTTGGATTCTTATCAGATTTCTTTCCTTTTTCTAAATGGAATCACATGCTGTTCAAACCAACATGCAAGAATCCAGGACACATGTTACAGTCTTAATTTAATAACTTTATTTAAAACAAGATGGATTCTCATATAGTTATAATAGTAGTTGTAACTATGCACAGTTACCATTGTCTTAACTCAACACAAATGTATATATATAATATTTACATATACATGTAGGCTTCTGTATTTTCAGTAATGTCAGACATTGTGCTGATTACATTAATTTAAAGCCAATGAGATGCTACTGTCATAGCTACAATAACAAAATAGTCTACTATTCATAAGACCCCTTGTCACATTCCGGTCCCCTGCTGTTCCCCCTTGCTGAGACCCTCTGCTTGCTGTTAATGAGAGTGGACATCTCTTAAGAGCAGACATGTGCAGAGCCTTGTTGCTTCCATTGCTGGTGATTTAATATGAAGAGGCTGTGTATTGACACTCAGGTGCAGTGACTGCCACCATTGTAAAGGTCAAGTCGAGTCAATCGCACACAACAATGAGAATAAACACCAATTAGCCACAACGTTAAAGCCTCCTACCTGTTTCGGCTGTTTGGTGTCACAGACCGGGAACGTGACAAGGAGTCAAGGTTGAAGATGAGACTCAAAAACTATTTTATACAACAAATGGTAAGATTAACAAACAACTGGATCCGGACATCAGCAAATTTCGCTATGAAAGCAATGCTTGCAGTAGTAGTATGTGTAGAGTCGCTGTGTGTTTGTGCAGAGGCAGAACATGATGATAAAAAATAGATGTCAGCAGACGGGCCAGCCATAGTCTGGGAGACCCAGGTGAATTGCATGAGCTGATGACCACATGTGAACCCGCCCGGCTGACCATAAGAAGACAGACACTCCCAGACAGTGGTTTGTCTCATCAGTGAAAACATTTATCAATGTCACATTCACATGAGGGGGCCACTTCCCGAGTCGGAAAGGTTGTTCTCTGGTGCATTCATGTGTTGTGAATCACAACGTGGAAACAGCATGGACACTGAAAAATGGGACGTGTTTTCTGTTTTGTTTATTTTATTTCTTATATATATATATATATATATATATATTTTTTTTTTTTTAGAAAGACACTGAGATTCAAGAGCTTTTTGTGATGATGGCTGACGCCGGTGTTGATGTTCTATAAATAAAAACACGAAATCTCAACAGTGAATTTTTGTGTTGCCAATGCATCTGACCAGACGATCTCATGCTGTTCATATGTGAAAGGTAAACTCCAGAGAAAGTTCAGACAAAATTGTGAAGACATTCTCTGGAGCCTTCGACCCTTCTCAGAGGATTCAGAGGTCAGGGTCAGCAACAGGATGTACAATCTTTGCTGATTCCAGTACAAAGCTTATACCTGGTCAGTTTGGACCCCTCTGAACTGAAAGTCCTCACTTCAAGAGACGAGTGTACATTTTCCAATGAACACTCTCCTCTGTTGACCTCAACAACCCAACTCAGCTGTCTTTGAGAATCACATCCGTATTCAGTGAGCCACAATCTTAGAATGAGTCATTCCCTCATGGAGCGAACGTAGACAAGTGAGACCCATAGACAATATCACATTAGTTCCAGGTAGATGTGGTTAATTGCATAAAAAGCAACACGAAAATAAAAGCACATTTTACACCCAGCATACTGGTGAACAGTTTTATTAGGCTGCTCTAACAAATGACAATATCCTCCATTGTGGTTATTTGGATTCTCAATGAAAGTTATTCCTTGTGTCCACCGTTAAACTGTTGAGATTACAGTTCAATGTGTGTAGGTCCAGGCGACACTCTCCAGCTATCATTTGAACGGAGTGCTGAGGCACAGGCTCGTTGTTTATGGATTTGTATATCCCTCTTAAAGCTAGTCAAGCACAGCTAAAGGTGGGCACATACTCCATATTTATGAAATTGGCTCTGTGTGAAATTGGTTTTTGCCTAATGGATCCCTGCATGGGTGCTCTGCCTGATACCTCTGCCTTAGCTTATCGCCCCGGAGTCACACTGAGGACAGAGACAGGGAACAGGAAGAGGGACAAATAAAAGGGAACAAAATTTAAAAAAGAAAACATTTTAAAAAAAAGCATATAAGTGAGGAATTCGTAAGGGAAAAACAAATCAGAAAATTCTGAAATGACCTTTTTCGATACCTCAAGATTCATAACTACTTTTTAAAGCTCGTAAAATGCATCACACGCTGTTACACAACATTAAATGATTCAATGCTGTGCACAACTGTGTCTTTGTTTCAGATGCGTCAGGTACATAATATTAAATGACTGAGAACTAATGTGCAGTGAAGCACACATCCCTCAACTTACAACCAATGCAGTACATTAATTATCTATAATTAAAGCTTAAAGATATGCGCGGACATTTTCCCGAAATAATATATAGGGGCAGAAAACAAGATTCTCAAGGAAAGGACCAATGCTTTTGATTTGCTCTAAACACAAAAACACTATTTCCAATTGTGGAATTTATACGTCATGTCCTGCCTCCACCGTGCTCTACCACGGTACAACTCCTCACCTGAGGTTCCGGATATGTTCCTGTTGTAGTGAACACATCTGACCCAGACGACCTCCTCCTGCGTTCTTCTTGTGTAAAACACTTGAAAATTTGTTCTGAAAATTGACTTTAATTTCTGGAAAAGGCTTTAGTCTCTTCTTGAGTGAAAGTTTGTCCTGCTCCAACTTCCTGACACACGGTCCAGCTACAGTAGAGAGGCTCAGCAGAATCCCGATCATGTAGAGCATACTAGAGGAAGGGGTAAAACGCTCAGTTTGCACTTGAAGAACCTCCACAGACACCTGTCAGATGGCTTACGATGCTGAGGTCACTCCACGCTGTGTGACACTGAAAACCATCTCAGATAGCAGAGAAAGAAGGAGCAGTGAACCCCCACTCCTACAAAGCATCAACAAGAAATGTGTAGTCTGCATCGTAAAGTCAACAATCACCTTAGACAGGACAAATCTTGTATTGTGAACCAGCATCTGAGCTGTCTGCTTTGATATCTGGATACTGGCCCCTTGTTCGTTTCATTCTTTGAGTGCTGCCCGACCCATTTACCCACAACTCAGATAGCTGGATTGGTGGTAAAAACACTTCACAGTCTGATTTGGGCTGTAGAAGGTGTTGAAGCCTAACGAGAGCAGCGACAAGGTGAGCGCCATAGAATCTTTTTTAAAATGTGCAGTGATTACAAAGTGATACTATGGTGCATCAACAGCTAATAATGGCAGATATGTGAGGAGTTCGCTGACACACGAGAGATGCAAAAAAAACTATAAGAACACAAACCTCTCCGACAAAGACGTGAGGGAGATGTTGGTGATAAAATCCAGCGCCGGGTAACGATGTGCTCTAAACGAAAACACGTGACCTCCCGAACACAGATTTCTTTGTTGTTGTGAACGCCTCTGAGCGCAGTCTCTCCTGCTGTGTTGTTCATTAGTGAAAGGCAACCCCAGAAATGATTGTCCCTAATCTCCGGACATCCTGCCAAGGTCATGTCTGAAAACTGCGATTCAAGCTGATTTGTAGTAAGCAGCAAAGTCAGCCCCTGTTAATAGCAGGTATAAGGTATAACATTTTTAAGTTTCCTTTGAGATGACATGAGCTGATTTAGTGAAGGCAGCAGTATCTTACAGAGACACCATAAACCTAAATCCCCCTTTTAGTCAGAGAAGTGGTGGCAAATATCTCCCTGTCCCTGCTCTCAGCAAAAAAAAAGAGGCAAAAAATACCAAGGATTTTAGGGGAGACACAGACGGAGCGTAAAAGAGGGGGAGGGAGGGAGGGAGGGAGGGAAGGGGAGAGGGAGGGGTGGATGGATGAATGGATGGATGAAGGTTGGCTGGAGCTGTCAGTCTCATCTCTCTCCTGTCTCCCCTCATCCATCCTGGCCGTGCTGACAGCAGCCTTCCAAGCAGAACACTTCATGCCTGCCGGGTGATTCATATTCCCTACCTGCACGGCCGCCAACACCTCCGCCACCACCACCACTGACACAAGGAGACAGACCTGCAGGGGAGGGAGTGGCGGGAGAAGCGAAAGGGGGGGATTTAGAAGTCCAACACAAAAGGAGGGAGTGAGATGTGAGAAAGGGATCCATTTGGATGGCCGCATGCAATAATGAAGATGTTGGATAATTGATGTGGTGAGAGAAGTTCAAATCATTTTCTGATGTGAATACAGAAGAGGCTGCACAGGATCTTTGGTTTCAGAGATAAATTCCGTTCATGTTGAGGCACAATTCGTTGCTATGAGTTAAAGAGATTGATAGATTTGTGTGATTAGAAGATAGCAGTGAGTGGAAGATAGCAGAGGGCTGGCAAATCAAATCTGACCCATCTGATCTCGCTAACTACCTTTTCCATGTTTCGCCCCCTGGGAGGCGCTACCGGCCTCTGCATAATACATATAGATCCTATCCTCTCTTCTGCCACTTAACTACAGAATATATCCCTGAATTTATGACACATGATCTAAATACACGTATGTAGGATTATTATTTATGAACTATTATTAGTGGTGCAATGTGTTTGTCTAAGTGTGATGTTGTTGTGAAATGAGTCTTGTTAGAATACAGTATGGAAAATAACCTCCACCATCTGTGCCTGTGTGGTCATTCAAGTCTAGTAAGCACTCTTGTGCTGCAGAATTCGGCAACACAGTCTCAACCAGCCATTTCCTGTAACTTACTTGTAATTTGAAAAGTGAAGTATTTTCCTCTCAGCAGTTGAAAAAGTTAAAAATTAACACGGCAAATGAATAATCATGATCGTTTTATTTCCCCCTCTGACTTCCTGAATTCTAATAAGTCATTGAGGGAACTGTTCATCCAATCTTTTCATCCAAGACCAAATTTATATTGTACAATAGAATTATACATCAAATATTATTCTGTCCCTTGACTTTTGTAATATTATGACTTTCTACTCGTTGTACTATGACTTTGTAATATAATTTCTCATTAAATTACAACTTTATTCTCAAATTATTCTTTTCTCGTTAAATTGCAACATTATTCTATTAATATTATAACTTTTTTTCTAGTTTAACTAAGACTTCTGTTCTCGTAAAATTATGACTTTTTCATGTGAAATTTAAACCTTTATTTATTTCAACATTATTCATGAAATCTCAGATCTCAGAATTTGTCATTCTCTACTCAGTCCAAATACTGAGTCATGCAATTTTACTTTTTGTAAAATAAAATACTGACAATATATTTTGAGATACTTTAGCATCCGTTAAGTTAAATCTTTAAAGATTTACTGAAGCCACCTTGTAGCAGCCGATAACGTTTGTTCTTCATCAGGCAAATCATCATTGAATCCAAAGAGCTCCACACACTTCTCATCAAAAATAGATCTCCGCCTGGACGAGGGTCGACTGTGTGCTTTTGTAGCCTCATGTAACAGAGAGGTGATTGGATTGAGAATAATTCCCTCTAATGACGAGGCCTGCTCAAGGCTGTTAGTGGTAATGAGAACACTGTACGTGCACAGACCCAGAAACTACCTTGCCTCCCAGTGCACCTCACCTGTTGGGACGTGAAAAACCCACACACACGCACACGGACACACACGGACAGAGACATGTACACATCCTTACACAGGGATATAAGCACACACTGGCATGCTGTCTGTAGCTGCTTTATGTTCTTTTCTGGTTTCTTTTGGTCGAGTGCAGTTCACGCAAGATAGTCGGGACTGGTGAAGGACATTCACCGTTACCTTGCAGTGGCTGTTTCTCTGCTCTCACTGAGCCCCGTGGCGTTGGCAGGAGATTGGCATGGCTCCACTCTGGTGCCCGGTGCTGCTAACTGGCACGTATGGTGTGTCGCAAAGCCACCTACCAGGCACACATGTTACGTGTTAGTTGCCAAGAATGGCATTTCCGCACCCCTGCCGGACATGGTGTGAACGCAGCGGAGCGTCCCTCTGTCTACCTGTGTCTCCATCCCCCCGACCCCTCCACTCCCACACGATGCCACACACACACACACACACACCTGCAAACCACAAATGTACATGCATGCTTAGTCGCACGCAAAGAAACCACAGCTCAGACACACAAAGCTATAGCGTGCCCCTTGAAAAGGAACAGATGCCGGTGTTAAGGCCCACACACATAAAGAGGCATGCAAATAAACACCCACTCGCCAACACACACACACACACACACCTTTGTATTCACAATCACACCCAGCCTGCAGGCAGATTGTGTATCATAGTATTGGGAGCCTAACCAAGTGATGCATGGCTGTGGTTCTGTAATCATAAAACTCATCCGCCGTCCCCTGTGTGGGAGTCACAGCAGAGTATGTGAAATAGTAGCACTTCAGATGCAGTGCGTAATGACGGACCGCCAGATGCTCAATGGAATGCTCAATGGAGCTGATCACTGCTGAGTGTTGTCACGAAGCTCCCCGAGTACCACGTTATTCCCACCGCCACTAGCAGGCCGGCCACCGCTGGTAGCAGTCAGGCGGGTCGCTCCGGAACAGATGCTGATCTCTTCATAACCACTTGGAACGTTGGACGGCTTTGTGTCTTGTTCAGCAGTTTCAGGGGCCTCACTTTGCACACGAGAAGCAGTCTGGGAAAACGAGGCTTGACACCTGAAACTCTCGTTAATGATTCACTCTAATTCTGTGCATATTTAACAATTACAAAACCAGCAGCACAGTTAAATAGGGCCCAGCACACTTTTGTTTATTTATGGATGATCAGATCATTTAAATAAATTGGCCTAACATTTCTACCTACATTTGTGATAGCTCTGATTTCGACTTCTGTTTATATTGGTAAAGCCAGATGGTTTTATATCAAACAATCCCTTCGGATCAAATTCCCTCACCATGAGAATTCCTGTTCTAAGTGCTATAATTCCAGCAGGGGGAGCTATTGCAGCTCATCCTGATATACTGAGTACCTCATTGGCTCAGGCGCTGATTAACATGTGTGTAAAAGACTCACTACAGACATACCTGGGTTAGAAAAATAAAATATGGAGAAATGTCAGACTGCTCCAGTAAAGTGCCGTGACTCAGCAGCAAACATGTAAGTGCCTGGAGAAGTTCAAGTTCAGTTTCAAATCTTTGGGTTTCCACATTCAGGAGAACATCATTTTACTGGTCTTGTCTCAAGTATTGCAAGTTGTCTTAGAAACGTATTACATCCTAATATATGATGCACATGTTTCAAAGGGCGTGAAGGCAAATCATGTAATACACAATGTCCTATACTATATATATTTGCCTGGATTTAATCTCTGATATCTAATTGAAAAGGAAACAGAGTCAGTAACATATTGACACGTACATGTGCACAAAAATGTTTTATACTACTACATATTAATGGCATCTCAATAAAGTGATTGAAAGAAAACACAAGATAACACAAGTTTCTCCTCATGCCTCATTTCAGCCCCCACCGGGTGTCGGCCACAGATGATTGAATTAATTCACAATAATGATCTCCTCCTCATCCATTCACCTGCTGTGTCTGTGATGTGGAGGTGATACTACATAGTGAGTTAACATATGCGGAATCCTTTGACAGGTGAACACTACAACTAGGCTCTGATGTCACTACAATAATCAATATCCAATTGATTATTTGCAACACCCCCTTCGTTGGCGGCATCAATAACTTACCGCCTTCACTTCTGTTTGTACAAATCCCCATTTTAAAATCATATTTGATACAATATTGAAGAGACATAAGTCAACTGTCATGATGGACTGGAATTAGCACTTAAAAAAATGTAGTTTTTAATTTACCTTCAGGGTCTTGTCTGTATTTATGGTTGCATGTATGATTACCTCATGGTTGCATGTATGATTACCTCGAGGAGACATCGCAGAGACCCCGCAGTACAGGGACCCCCCACAGGGCCATCGTCTCTGTGTGCAAATGATGTCCCTCTCATGCCGTCTGACTGTGAATGTGTGTGTCAGTACGTGTCTGTCCTCCCCGTGGTGGAGTCAGGTGACCTCTACACCAAGTCACAATGTCACTCGCTGGTCAGGACTTGGCACCGGTGCTGGTTGTTGTTGAAAAAGAATGAAGCAATGCTCAAAAAATATTAGAAAAATAAAGACAAACTTCTAGCACTAACTAAATCTCCAAGCTGTACATACATCGTCTGTGCAATGTCCTCATGCCAGCAATCGCATCAATGTCTTGTCTTTTAATTTCTAAAATATGCAATGTTATTTCTGCAAGACCATTGTGTTCATTCATCTCCAGGTGCTCTTCTGAAACATCATTCTTTCTAGTTCTTTTGGCTACTTCTCTCATGTCTGTGGTGTTTATCAACCAGCCACAGATTACATTTCCACATTACATATAACGTCATGGAAAACGATGGTGGAAGAAGTACTCCATTCCTTGACTTCATTAAAAGGACCAGTACAGCCATGCAGTGTTCCATTTAGACCAGTAATTGTTGGCTGCATAAGTATGAAGAGCAAAATGTAGTTCAAGCATCCCACTGCAAGCCCACCTACACCTATTGGATGTGAGTAGCTGTCAATCACATGGTATGTGGTTTATCGTATTTTTTCAAATAATTGGGACCAAAATTTATTAAAAAAATGCTGTTTTAAAGACTTAAAACTAGCACGTGAGACAACAAACTCCTTGTGAAATGGTTTACTCGTGTTTTTAGTCTCAGAGCAGACTTTTATAGAAACTGACTTCTTTTTGCAACTAGTGGAGTTGCCATCTGCTGGTCATTTAAGAGAAGACCGGGTTCAGGCACTTGCGCGTTGGCTTCACTTCCATGACTCCATGTCCCGGTTTTATATACAGTCTATTCATCTTCCAAGTTCTGTGACTGACTCTCCTCTGTGTCGCTTTGTATTGCACCTTCTTGCCTGATGGAATGCAAACAATTTTGCCATAAAGAGTGATTTTTGGCACAACAAAATAAACAATACAGAGCACTAAGAAATGATTGACGTTTAAAAAAATACTGGGATGATATATATTGTTACATCGCACTGCAAGCAAAACTCATTTTGTAGACCCCGGCGACACAGACCTGCGGAGGCCCCTGGTCCAGTTTTGCCCGAGAACTCCATTTGTTAATTCAGCTACTGATGCTTTTTGGTTTGAACTTTACTTCTCCACACTCCATGAAAAGGAACAGAAAGTAATTTAAAATTTGCAGAACCCATACTTGGAATTCATTTCAACAAATAATAGCTCTAGGCTGTTTGTTAAGTTTATCCTCATGCATGCATTTTAAGCAAACAAAAGAGGAGAGAAAGGAAGTATCATTAAAAACTAAATTCCTCAGCTTGATAGGATAATAAAAACTGTATTGTTTCATAGTCTGACTAATCTGCTTTCTAGAGCTGCCACCAGTGACAACAGACAGCCGCTCAAACCAGTATGTGTATACACTGTAAGTATACGTGTTTATAATATATGTGTGAGCCTTTTTTTACTTTATATAAGTATGAGTTGGATACAGCACTATGACTATTCAACCTCTTTCATCTTTCTTATTTAGTTCTTTATTTTACTTTCTATTTACGTCACTGATTATATATTGATATAGAATGTAATCAATTATGTTTCAGGGAGACTGGTAACTGAGAGACCACCACAATTTAGCAGTTTGTCCTCGTTAAACGTTTAATGAACTGGCACCTTCCTGATCAGACATGTTTTAGTTTCCTGACAGGTGTCCCGGATAAAAAAGAATCTACTGCCAGAGGCACTGCATTAAAGATGCATTATGTTCATTAATATTAAC
This sequence comes from Pleuronectes platessa, assembly GCF_947347685.1. NCBI lineage: Eukaryota > Metazoa > Chordata > Actinopteri > Pleuronectiformes > Pleuronectidae > Pleuronectes > Pleuronectes platessa. Next base: position 14,993,897 of record NC_070639.1, read on the forward strand.
AAATGGATGAACGCGGAGTTAATTTCAGCCCTATTGAATTCTTTCTATTTATTTTTTGTATTCATCTCGGGTAGGAGAGGCGAGACCAGTAGACAAACAGGTCGAAATGATAACCCCCCAGAAATCACACTCAAAACAAACAGTTATCGTGAGACGTCTGTGAGAGAAGGCCCTTTGTGGGATTAATAAACAATAAGCAGCTATTTATCTATATTTATTTATGTGATAATTGAAAATTCATGATCTGTCCAAACAAATGTTGGGAGAGAAACCTGAATAGTCATCCATTTGCTTAAAATATACAAATAGTTAAATGCTTCTATAATTGCTGTGCAAGCTGCATATGCCCACTTGAGGTTACGACAACCTTTCAAAGATAATTACATAACAGACGAGGTATGTTACACAGTCTCGCTTCCTTAAGAGCTGACATTTTGGAGAGGCAAAGTTTCCTCTGCAGGATTTTTTAAAGGAAACTAAGATAAGGTGGCTGATGATGAGGAAGATGAGGGACAGGGCTGAAGAAGTCTGTCCTCATCACAGGAACAAGAGAGATGATGAACCTTTGTAAACACCTCCACTTGAGGTGTTTGCCTGCATAGCTTCTGCAGTGGAGCCTGTTTTTTTCCCAGGCTCAGCCGAGGAGGGTATTTTTATGTTAATTAGCCACTTTGTGCTGCACTGGTTGTTCTCTGAATGCTCTGTTAGAGTCACTTGTTTCACTCTCCACCACCTGTCACACCAAGAAAAGATGAAGAGGGGGGGGATTGAGTGAGAACAAGGCAGCTGTACTCTCGGCTTCTCTTTTTTGTCAGTTGAAGACAGAAAAAATCCAGGATCTCACCTCAGCTGCCTCCTCCATCTCAGCACATCGGGCCCGGTCCACGTCCACATGCTATCACACGAGCAAGTGGAGAATATAATTAGCTAAATCTGCAATTGGCCCCTGATCCAATCTCTGAAGATGTCCCCCTCTTGCCGCGCCACGAACGGGCGCAAATAGGAAGGGGACCGTGAGACCTGCTGCAAGAAAAGCGAAAAACGACCTCATCCTCTATTTGAAATGAACTCTTATTAATATTTCAAAATGTTGGATATGAACGTGGCTTTGAAGAGATGAGCAGCCTTTTCCCCAGTGGAAAAGAGGGGCCGTGATTGGGAGCACTGGCGAAAAAAAGGGAATTACACAAGAGAGTAAAAAAAGTGGCTCAGAATGGGTCTCTCTCTCTCGCATACACACAAAAAAAAACTTCTCTGTGCATTTTGCCTGCACAGAGGAGAGAGAGACGCAGGAGAGTGTGTTAAGTGGTTAAAAAGACCTGGTAGAGGAAAAAAGGTAGAGGGTGGTGCTTTGGCTGGTGTCTCTGTCATTACCCCTTCATTTTGCATTTTGCAAACTGCCAAGCCAGTTACTTAATTTCCCTTGTCGCCCTTCACTATGACAGAAGTTTTAGTGAGTTAAAAGCAAACCTGCAGAGGCCGCGCTGCCTCCGAGAACTGTGATTAAAAAGTAAAATCAAACGATATGAATTTCGGAAAATATGGTCAAAGATGCAGCTGGTTGTTGGATGTAATCAGCCAAAAGCCCAAAGGATTCTACTTATAATACATCACATAGATAGTTAGTCCCATTTTACATCTCCACACCCTGGAAACACAGACTGTAGACACACACACATACACACACAGACACACAAACAGACGTATTCGCGAATAGAAACCATTCCTCTTCTATCTCACAGATGCAGTACTGTGGCCTAAGAGATTTGTGAGCTCATTTGCAGGCACATTAAAGCTCCACTCACTCCAACTTGGAAAAATATCTCAGCCTTTTGACAATTTTTTATTGTAAGAGGCGCAAAACTCATTTCGGCAGTTGACACTTGGGTATAGATATCAGAGATACATGTATTTTTTTGGAGAGGAGCTGGTGTGGGGATGCAAGGTATGTCTGGAAATTGGATGTGTAAGCATTTCTCTGGTGCAGGATGTGTGGGGTCGGGAGGATATAGAAAACAAGCACGACATTTCGCTGTAATGATGTAAACCAAAGTCATCTGTAACAGGGAGTGAAAGGAGCTTCTGAGGGGATTTCTCTGGGAGAAGTCCAAACATGCTCAGACCGAGTCAAGAGACAGAGATGCTACGAAAAACTTCCTGTGAGGTTTACTTCCCTTTTTAACATAATCTCAAGTAGCAAGGAAATCTATAGTGGTGTTTTCCTGGGTGAAAAAAGAAGTGGACGCTATGAGAGCTTTTGGATAAAGGCTTGTCGCTTCCTTGCTTTGCTACGGCATTCTGAATCCATTTGCTTTAAAAGCCCTCTTCTGCCAAGCAGCTAGTCAGTGATTAGCAGAGACAATTACCCACGAAAGACCTGCCAACAAAATAGGGTATGCAAAACCAAAAAAACCCATAAGCTTGTGGAGAGCACCTCAGCTCCACCGGGGACCGGCTGTACTGCGCTTCTGGCAAATGTATACAAACGTAATAGGATGCTTTCATTTAGCCCCACATGTACATGCGGCACCTCGACATGTTAACAGCCAGTCAAGCTGATGTACTTGTTAATGAGCTGGAATCAAACAAGCCTCACAAAGAATCATAATCCTATGAATGGGACCGGCAAGAAAAGAATCAGAAGAAAAGGCAAAGCATTGTTCACCAGACCTAAAAATATAGACTTCCTGTACCTGTTTCAAAGTAAAAGCACTCTAGCCTTTCTGTTGACTGAAATCATTAAAGGTTTTGACTGGGCAGGACCAGAAAATTCAGTAGTCTTACCAGGAACCTCCCCCTGATACTCTCCTGCTGCCCAGAGAGCTGTTCATCTGTGTTTTTAAAGTTTGGTCAAGCTCGAGCTGGTACACAGAACCCTGAAATGTAGAATCCGTTGTTGCACTGTTGTCGTGGAACAAATCACAACCATTTATCAGAAATACAGAGAGGCAATTAAGCAGTTTCATTCACAACCAAGATGGCTGCCGCTAATGTGTAAAGGTCTGTTGAATCGGCTTTGGAGATGATATAATGAAGAACGAACAACTGCCAGCTGTAATCTAAAGACATTGTTCTGTCCCTCTATAAGACATCACACTTTGCATTGTTGTAGGTCTGTTCTGCAGCTGTTGACTTGATACAATGGCTTCAAAACACAATCACTACTGCTCAGACTCCAAATGACATCCTGGCAGCGCCCGATTCTAGAATAGATTTGCTGTACAGTTGGAGGAAGAGTCGACAGTCATTGATCTGAACACCAAACATCCCCACCTCCCACTTTGAACTCATTGGTGTCGAGACCCCCTGAGTGCTGCGTGTGTAATGTCGGCGGCATAATTTATTCATGTAGATGGGAGTGTTTGGGTGGTCCTTCTTGAGACTGGGACACAATCTCTGCTGCCGGTAAACACCACTTTAATGGGCCCGACTGGCCGGGAATAGCTGCGGCAGCTGGGGGAAGACGGCATATATAAGAAATGAACAATAAGGATCTGTCATATACAAGCAAAAAGCAGCGAGAGGGAAAAAGTGGCAGCGTAGCAAATGTCTCCGACTAGAAAAGGGCTGAGGGGGATGACAATGTGCTGGCGTGAGCTCTTGCAGTTCCCCCTAGGGTGTTAGTACTGTATGCTGAAATGCTCTGAAATGTTAGTGCTGGCCCACTTTGCCTGTCTGGTACAGTGATACAGACAGAGAGTCATGCTGGATGCTTAACTCCAAAGTGACATACTTGTAAGGGAAGGTCCTGGGAGGCGGTGCAGACCGGGGGCGGAGGCAGCTGATCAATCAGGGCATCAGAACACAGACATCATTCAACAATCTGAAAAAATGAAACAACTGATATAACTTATAACCTATATATAATGTTGGGACTGAGGCTGGACAGTAGCTGGATAGTTTTTCAAGTGTCTGCTTGTAAAGGTGTGACAGAGAAGAAACCAGGAGCTTAGAGGACCACGTGAAAATATAATTTACATCTGTATCTTGTTATGAGAATAAAACAGCCGTACCGTTCTTTATATTTACGTGGGTGTGTCCAGGTGCGTTGATGCCTCAGACTATTGTGGGCGACATTTTCTCATTTCCAATGTCAAACTAAAGAAGTCATGTTTTTCGATCAGCGACAATCGTAGCCGGCGCTGATAAAACTACTGACTACTGCAGAGTCATTTGACCCGGGAGGGAAAGACGATTCTATCCATTCCTATGGCAGACAAATGCCAGATGTTTGTGGATGTTAGTGAGCTTTTTGATCAGTAGAAAATGGGCTTTGCATACAAGTGGGTCTGAAGAAGAAAATTTTCTGATATGTTCCTCAGGAGCTTCATTAGGGCAAGCCAATCATGGTTTAAGACACAGAGGCATAGATCCTGGGAATGAGGACTAGACAGCCAACTCGAAGTGAGAAGCTGAAAAGTCAGTGGAGCAAAGCTGAGCGGACGGAAACTCCCCACAAAAATCAGGAGACAAGGAAAGTCTGCGAGCAAAAAAAGAAAGAAAAGGGCCTGGTGCATAGAAAGAAGATGGAGCTTCCCTTTCTTCCTTGTTATGTCATGTTGTGATGATTTGAAGGAACATACAGTGGAGCCTGGTAGAGCTTAAGCAGTTTGACAGCATTTGTTCGCTTGTGTCCCAGCGTTGAGAGTAGCACATAACTGGAGCAGGAGCTGGTTCTCTACTGATACTGGGATGTTTGCTCCTCGTGTCTTCTCCATTTCATGTCGACCTCTTGCCCTTTGCTGAATCTGACAGGCTTAAAAAAAACGATTTAAATGGTGGTAATAGAAAATTGAATTAAAGTGAACAAAGCCAGATAAACTGGCTTGGTGGTGTTTGTTATTTAGAGAGTGTTAATCCAGGGCAATGCTGCCCAAATGAAAGCGAGGGCAGAATGAGCTGTTGCCTTTAAGCTAATGAGATATTGGCCAAATCCTCTTATAGCCAAACTATTTTGTTCGGGCTCAGTGAGCGATTTCCTCGCTGGCACTAGTATGAATGTTGATGTGTGGCTGTGTTGAGTGCCAGGTGAAGGTGATTCAAGATGAGGACCATGTCTAACCTGTGCAAGAAAGAAGCAGCCAAGTTTAAACCTATAATTTCAAGTCTGAAGGAACAATGTGATTATCTTTTTGGAGAATCTCTAGCGGACAAACGCACTTTCTTCTTGTCTAGACTCACTGATTAGATGTTGTATTATCTCTCCCCCACAGTGGAAATGTCATTTCTAAGGTTTCAGAATGGATACGGGATTCAGATTTAAAAAAAGCAAAAGATTATTCTCTTAAATTGTAATCCCTTGAATTAAAGATTTTAAGAGAAATATTTTTTCTCTTTCGAAAATAATTTGAACGATTTTAATAACCATCTGTCACCATTGCAGATTTATTCCAATGGTTTTGTTTCCTGTTGCGAATTCTATTAATACTTACTTTGGCAAATGAGATATTTTCACACGTATATTGGACAAGTACATGTCCCTACTGTGTCCTATTTGTGGTTGTTAATACTTGCTTTGAGGGAAGTTTTACATGTTTTATTGGCTGGTGATTGTAAACCAAAATGACAATTTAGCTGATACGAAGTTGAAATATATATAAAATGAGGTGTAATCAGTTTCATCCAAACCAATGGGGTATTGTAATGGGGAAGTCAACAGAAGCTTCACAGTTGAGTCAGTGGGAGTGTGAAAGAGTGGGGTCCCATCCAATTCCTGATCGGAGATGCAAAGCTTATAATAGACTGACTTGTTGAGACTCTGTTGTTTTGCCAAATCACTTTCTTTCCTACACACAAGTCCGTTTAACACCGGTGTTACACATGTTGTTTGATTTTTACAGAAATTCTTCTAATTAAACCAGAGAAATAATCTTGTAAATTGTACGATTTGATAAACTGACATACTGATTCCTTTAAATTCTGCACAATTAACATCGAAAGTGGGATCGATGCAAAAGGAAGGGGGTAGGGGTGGTGGGGTGGGGCTGTGTATGATGAGTGTATGATGAATGTACAATTACAAACCAGTTACAACTGTCTAGATACTTGATGTGTTGTTCAATCGCCTTTTAGATCACATGCTTATAATCTTTTCTAACAGCTGCAGTAGAAGACAGTGTTAAAAAGTGGCCATCACAGAGAGAAGATTAGAAACTGGAATAAAGTCCTGGGTAGAACACTCATGTGTGTTTGTTGATGTTGCGTTAACACTGGCATAGGCCAACCGATCTCAAATCTCCTTATCTTTCTTTCTTCCTTCCTTCCGTCTACCTGAACCTCTTTTTCATCCGGAAATAATTGTATATATATAATTAAGATAGTTATAGTATTTTTTTCTTTTCCAGTTTTGCGTCCATTCTTATGGATACATTTCAACAAGCCCACTTGCTTGAAGTGAAAAAAATGTCCAGAGCACAGTGCATGTCTGAAATCAGCTCGGGGGTTAAAAACACAATCAAAACATTAACAAAAGATGGAGTTTGGTGATGTTGTGAAATGTTTTTTAGGAATTTGATGTCTACAGCACCATAACATTGCAGTCAGGTTTCCCTGTTTGTTTCAGTTCTTTCAGTTTGTACGAGTCCAATCGAACTGATCCGAGCTGCCACTAATGTTTGCTCAGCTTGTTTCTCTGATAACTTAAGATCCCGAAGTGTGACGACAAAAATCCTTTATAAAACGACTTAGATCTAGAACATGTGTTGTTGCATGTGCAATGAAACATTCTGCCATTGACAGGCAATCAAAATAAATGATTCCTTGATTAAAATGACAGATTTAGCTAGGTTTTCAATTTGGGATCAAGGAAGTACTAATTCAACAAAAAATATAACATAGGCCTTCCTAAATATTTTGATGCAGAAATTTGTACCTTTTAAATTGTATGTCGAATTGTTGCGCTCAGAAATTACAGCTATTCAACAATCTGTCAAGAGTTTAACCTCCTGGTAATTTCATACCGGGGCCGGCTCTCAGTCACAGTAACTGCTTGTTAAATTAACTTTGTACATTAGATTTGTGACTCCAACCGTTTAGCTTTTCTTACCTCCATGACTCAAGTGTGCTGTATATAGAGAAATCATACGTGCTGGTTATGGCATGTGAAGATTTGCACCCGCCCTCGTGTCTGCACAGGGAGCCGCCATTTATTCTCTGGAGGGAACGGACTTCTGTTTCATTGCTCTGATTGCTTGTGAATAAATATAAAAATGGTTGATTTACAAGTTGACCTGTACATCCCACAAACAGCATTACAATCACATTTGATTTCCTTTGCATCGAGGCATCGGGAAAGACAGAGGGGGCAATCGTAGCCATCTGTACCTGCCCTCACTCGGTCTGCCAGAAAACCGCAGGGGTTGTGTGCTCACTGAATGAAATGTGAATAAATAACAGTGAGAGGGAGGGTGAGAGAGGGGGAAGTAGAGGCACTAGCATTAATTTCTTCGCTTCATTCATATTCACGCGGCGGGGCCATCGCTCTCAGATGTGTGATCTTAAACAGATTTCTTGGCGCTCGCCCCTATCAGCGTATTTCCGTCGTCATGTATCAAAGCTGTCACATGTACGAGTACCCCCCCCCCCCCCCCCCCCCCCCCAAAAACCCTCACCAGCGTCACATCCTGTCTGAGCCGAAGCGATATTCAGGATAGAATCAGGAGGGTGGGGGGTAGAGGTTGAGATTGCCAGGAACGTGGCAGGAGGCAACACCATACATCAGCTGGGCTGTCAGAGCGTGAATGGGTTTTGTCTTGAGTGAATAACTACCAGAAATGTGCGGTGAGGGGGGAATCGGAGAGCTTTACTCGCCCTAAGCCCTTTCATCTCCCGTGATCCACGCTCGAGGGTTCGGCTGGAGGAGCGGGGTGGTGGGGCTGATGGAGAGGTGGGGCAGGGGGCGTGGCTGCTCGTTGAAATTAAACCGATTCCTCGGTGGCATAAGATGACGAAGGAGAGGGAGCCTCGTCTTCGCGCCGGGAGCGAAAGAGAGGAACAAGGCGGCAGATAAAAGTCTGCAACAGAAGGTGCAGCCGAGCCAATCCAACAGTATGAATGGAGTGGGCGCTATCTGTGCGAGCATTGTGTCGTAGATACTCATTTGAGCTGACCCCTCAGGCTAGTGTCGTATGAACGCTATTGTTTCTGGGTGTAGAGCTAACGAGGAACATTCTCACTGGAACTATCTCGCAGTCACTGTTTTTTTTCCTCTTCTCACAATTCAGCCCCTGATGGTGATTTTCTCTACAGCGCTCTAACTATTAGGACTCAAATGGCAGCAATGTGTATGCATTTTAAGCATAGAGGAACAAAAACGGCCATAAGGCTGTAATAGGGATGCTCCTTCCTCTTGCGACTGCTTAAGGACAAGGCTTGTGTTAAAACAAAAAGGCTGTTAAATGGAGGCTGAGAAGACGGGAAGCGACAGTCCATTCTGTGAGGGGGTGGGTGAGATGGGGAAGGTGAGGAAAGCTGGATTGAAGTGGGAAGTAGGGGAGGGGATGCCGTCTTGCCCACCTTACACTGTTTGTACTCTACCAGCATCAAACCAGAATGCCACCTGCTGATTTCCCGTCTGCCCTGGCACGGCCTATCATGGCAGCTGGCATCCCTCCCCCCACGTCACTCTCTTCTGAGGATGGGTGTGCCAGTGTGAAAGCCGAGTGTCACCTCGCACTTCTACGCCTCTGCTGTCACCTTTTGACCTTTTTTGCTCTTTTTTACCAAAGGATGTAAAAATCATAATGTCAAAAACTGGATATAAAATGTTGAATGGAACTTTTTGAAAATCAAGACTGATACCTGTCTATATACCAGCTGGAGAGTTGCAGTAGTAGTAGACTACTCACACACGCATGCACGCACACGCACACGCACACACACACACACACAAACACACAAACTTTACTTTTCTCTTAGTGAGGATATTCATTGGCATAATGCTTTGCCCAGGCCCTTACCTTAACCATGCCTAACCCTTAAAACTAACCCAGACCTAATTTTAACCTTAAAAGCAAGTCTTAACCCTAAAACAAGCCTTTGACAAAGTGGGGACTGTCCAAAATGTCCTCACTTTCCCAAAATGTCCTCACTCCCTAAGGTCAATGCTCAAAAGGGTCCTCAAAAGTATATAACTACAAGTACACAAACACACACACACACACACACACAGTACAAAGTACATTGTTCTGTGCTGACCACCGTATACCCTTGACTGTACAAGCTGGGGTTGATTTATGAATTTACAGGGACAGTGAACAATGAAAAACACTTATTAGGTGTCATGTTCTTCATCGTTCACGATCAAGGTTAAAGGAGGCTTTTAAACATGTGCTGCAGAACAGGAGTGTGCGTGAGTATCTGTGTTTTTGCCGATCCCCACGGGCCCTGGTGGTTCCCCCTGACTAACTGTGTAATCGATCATAAAAAATGCTGAATAGCTCAGTCTGGACAGGAGACAGGGAGGCAGCCTTGTACAAGGGACATTGACTGAGATAATGGTGGTTTATGTGATGGCCTGCGTGTCTTTATGGTCACTGGTCTGAACTCTGCCGCACTGGGGTCTTTTTCAGTCTAAAAGTTGAAATTGAATGTATCTAAAGAAAGTACATTGATGAGCAGCATACTGAGTTTTTGGTCACAGTAGCTCGATAGGCTACCTGAGTTTGGGAGTAGAGCAGACACTCAACTGCACACTCTGGGATAAATGATAGTTTGCTAGCTTTCCGAAAGTCTCATGAGAATATCCATTTGATCTCTCTGCATGTACAACAGAGGCCCGGACTGGAAACATGGTAAACACTTAACCTTGTTCACAATGAACAGCATGATGCATCTCGACAACTAAGGGAGCATGAATACAAAACACCAAGGATGGCATGGGTTTGATTCCGCTTAATCACCTTCACCAGGGAGGTCTGTCTGTCTGCAAGTAAACAGGATTACGCAAATAGTCTACTGGATGGATTTCCACGAAACTTGGTGGAAGATTGGACATTTTGTTGTGGATTCGATTAAATGACAGTATTTTTCTGCCACATCTAGAAGAATCCAATTGAGAGGAGCACAGACTAAAGAGGGAAAGACAAGTTCTTGCATGGGAGAGAGAACTGCACTGTATGTTACTTGCGGGTATGTAACTGAAAATATGACGTATGACTGTCTGCGAGGACAGTAACAGCTTTATGGACAATAGCGTGAGCGAGCAAGTGGCAAATAGTGCTGCACACAACTATACAGTGCAACAACCGACCAAAACTTCAACTTAGAGATCTCTTTTGTATTATGAGAAGTGCAGATTTTTTTGTGTTCATTACGAAACTATGACAGGACAAATTTGAATATAGTGAGCAGCCACAGTCTAGATGATGACAAACATTGCTGACTTGGCACGATAGCTTGTCAGCCTTGACAGAAGTATGTGTATTCAGAGAGGCTTTATAGTGACAATGGGCAAAACCTGCTGCTAATATATGAAGACAGGACGTTTTTGGTGCTGCAATGCAATCACTCTTCTCAGCTGTTGGTCAGTAAATGGACTAGCTTCAGTGCACATGCATAATTGGTTGGCTTCCCTGGTTTTGGATTACAAATCAGTGAACCTCACCACAGATGCTCTTGTCTCAGTCTGCTGAAACCAATGGAAAAGAGCCGTTTGTCTAAGTACAACAGTGATTTCTGATAAATTTCTGATGAAAACAACAATGAAACATACCAACCATGATGCGTTTAAAGAGTACACATTCTTTAAAGTTAAATGATGTCGTCCACCAGTGGTTCTCACTTCTAAGTCTAGATGAATTTTCAGTTATACTTAGGACTAGCATTAAGAAATGAAGACAAGTTTTTCCCAAAATCAGTTCTCACCACACATTACAGTAATATGAGGAGATAGCTAACATCATAAGCATCCAGATTCAAAGGAAAAATATTAAAGGAGAATTATTAATGGGCAAAATGTGTTTCATACACACAGCAGAGACTTAATTTACTTCATAATTAAAAGCCCTATGGGAAATGAGTTGCAAGAAATCCTCTGAAGGAATCTGCAGCTCGAAAAAGCTACATACGGGTTTTAGAATGAAACCTTTAACACTCTACCATATTGAAAAACTGCGAGGTTTAGAAGTCACATCAAGTATGTAATTTTGCAAAACATACTCAGAAGAAAACATGCAAAAGAAACAATGTGATTTGGCCAAACATGAATTTTTATTTTTTACTTCAAGGCTTCAAGAACATGTAAAACTGAAATAAGCAGCTGATCAGTGGTGGACAGCCCCTGCTGGGAGCTCGAGTACATTTCCAAGTGGCCTGAGCATTTTTTTGATTTGTGCTGTGAACAGTCAATTTGACTAATGATAATATGACAAGAAAGAATGGATCAGACATGACTCTTACCTGATCTGTGTAAGAAACCTGTATCTTAAAGGGATAGTTCACCGAAAAATGAGAATTCCCTCATCATCTACTTACCACTCAGCCGATGGAGGGGTGTGTTTGAGTCCACAAGACACTTACGGAGTTTAAAGGGTACACTTCGTTGCAGCGGAATCTGATACAATTTTAGTCAACAATCACTTCAGACGTAACAAAACAAAGCATAGCATGCCACCATACTGCTCGTCACCAAAGTGTCTGTAAACCCCGACATTTATATTCGATTCGACAAGGTCATTTACACCAAGTTTTAGGCTTTTTTGTCCACTGAATGTGACTAAGCTAGCGTACTTAGCCACACAATGGCATGTATGAGGGTTCGTGAACGCACCTTGTAGGAAGATATCAGAGGGGAAGGAGAGATAATTTTTTGGTGTACTATCCCTTTAATAAACTGCTGATGCTCACGTACATGGACAACCAGGAGGCCGTGATTTGTCTTTTTTTGCTTCCCAAGTTATGAGGATTGCATTTGAGATAAATAAACTCTGATCACTTAAGAAATGAAGTAGAACAGATGCCTGTTTTACTTGAGCACAATGAAGAAATACCACTCTGAAAATGACGTTTTATAAAACAGCATTATTGAGATGCTTACATAATAGAACAATGCTTAAAATTGTTATATAGCCTTTCTCAAAGTGATTCTGTATAATGTAATAAGTGCAGGTTGAATCATGAATATGAATGACATGTGGACATTTTTGCAGCAGCGCTCATAATACAAAAAATACTCGATAGTGGCCACCAGAAAGTTACCACATTGCTACTCATTTGTTGGTATTCCCTGCTTGCTTTCAGAAACACAACCTAGTGATTTTATAGTATACTGGGTGACTGGTTGATTCAACTTGATTGAATCTGGAACAATGAAATGCGTTCTTGAAAGGTTTGCTCAGATGTTATCACCTAAACCAATGGACTAGGTTCTACACAAGAAGCAACAAGAATTGAGAAACCCCAAGAAATATGTGAACACACAGACACTGACACACAACCACACATAATCAAGCTGTGCTTCCTTCCCTAATCCAGGCTGGATGGGGCCTGTAATACAGCGACTCATCCCTCCTGGTAGACCCTGGTTCGTCTTTTATCTCCCAGGGGCTGTTTACTTCCAGTAATTAGGCCATTCATCACCCTAATGGGAACATCCCCTTCCACTAAATAACTTCTCTTTTCTCTGAGCAGGCTTACAATCCTGGCACTGTGTCTAGGGAGGGAGGTGGCACTCCTCCTGGGCAAAGTGCCAAGGGGGGGCAGGATGTCCCATCTGTCAACATTTCTTATCAGAAGGCCATTCATGGCCCACAATGCACCCGGGCGGGCTGCAAGGGGAAATTAGGACTGATGAAAAAATGCAATGTGCAACTCTAAATATGGTGCAGATGCCCTCTTAATATAAAAATGTGCTCGGTGAAGGTACTTCTGTGATTGATCTGTTACCAGCAACCTGCGCGTCTTCTGATGATGTATGTTGAGCCATGGCTGCCCTTGAAACCTGACATGTGGACAATTGGTTTTACACACCTGAAAACACATTGATATGACCATTCACAGACACGTGTACGTGCAAGGAATGCAGATTGTCTTCTCATTCAAGCAAATTGGAAACACAAGATGGAAACTGTAAGTGTTTACAACCGTTTGTTTGCCTTCCCAGCTGGTAGTCGAGTCATGACTACCAAGAACCAATCAGGAAACAAATGCGGGGGACTGCGCCATTTTCAAATGTCTGTTTTTGCCTGTTCGTACCATGTCGGTTTGGAGACGACACAAGAAATTGAGATATTCTATCTTTAGCTAGCAATGAAACAAGACACAACAAATACAGTTCAAGTCGCCATTTTTCAGTGTGATTACTGCAAAGACATCAGACACCTTGCAAAACAATAACAACTAGGACTTGCGGGCCCGAGCACCCGCACGTTGAAGCCTGTTGCGGTCGGTGGAGAGAGCGATCGATGACCAAGCGCACATCATCGATCAAGCATGCACTTCTCCACGTTGCATGCGTTTTGTGCTCTGCGGCAGTAGGTTTGCCAGTAGGTGGCGGTATCACTATTATTACACACATACATATAGATCTGTTCATGTAGGCGCTCTGATGTAGCGTGAGCAATTTTGTGTCAATCGGACAATGTTAACACAACTTAATTTTCACACTGATCAGTAGGTGGCGCTATGACCCTGAACTAATATTTATATGTGGAGCTGTTCAGATCAGTTTTGTGATCATAGGTCAGTAGTTTGGAGCCGGTTGGATAATGCAGAGTGGATTAACAAAGTACTTCCTGTTTCCTGGCGAATCAGTAGGTGGCGCTATGACACTGAGGAAATATTGACACATAGAGCTGTTCAGGCTTGTACTCTTATCATGTGACAGAAGTTTGGTAGTGTTAGGACAATGCACAGTGGACTTATGAAAACATCGTGTCCTTTGGCAAAGGATGATCCTTCGCCGCACCTCAATGTTTAAATGGTTTGAGGAAATGTCACAATTCTGACCTTGATTCAATGACTTGACTGAGCTAATTTGAGCTGTATATCTTAAAGCAGCCAGGAGCAGTTCATCAAAGTATAAAACATGTCACTTCATGTTGCCACCAGGGGGCGCTGTGATTTCAAGTCATAATTTCTGTGTAGATGTCATCAAGCCAGAACTCTTGTCTTGCATGTGTAGTTTGGACTTGATTGGACCATGTATGTTCGAGATACAGATGCTCGTGTTTTGATGGCGTGTAACCAAACTTTAACGCCACGCCACGGTCACACGGTGTGAAGGGAAAAAAATCCCTAAATCAGTTTTTATCTCAATCTTGTTGTGATGACACTCATCTGAATTTGAAGTTGATCTGATGAAAGCTCTACGACAAGTAAATCAAAGTAAAAATGTGGAATATGGCTAAAATGGCCACTAAATCCAAAATGGCGGGCTTCCTGTTTAGTCTAGCATATCTATCCAAGAGACTTATTTGTTTGTTATGAAAAGACACATGCCCAAATCGATTTTTGTACATGTCGGCCAATCGTAGTGCCGGGGCTGCCCGTTAGGGGGCGCTAGTCAGTTATTTTGCCACGCCCATTCCTTAAAACCATATGAAAATCTTCAGGTGGGGGATGTTGTTGCACACATGTAGTTTGAGTGAGATAGAACCATGAACACTGAAGTTAAAGCAATTTCGTGTTTCACGGCGAGGTTATGAACTTTGATGCCACGCCATTAATATGGCGTTTGACGAAAAGTCACAGTTATCTTATGCCTTCATTATCAATGTCTTGAGACCCATTTGGTACAATTTGACATGGTTGAGGTCAGTTTGAGCCATTTTGCCACGCCCATTTCCAAATACTCCAGAATACGTAAATTTTCACCACTCTCTAATTTACTGGAAAGTTTAAAAACTTTTTGAGCACGTTGAAGCCCTCAAAAAGCCAATTCATTGTTCGGAGAATAATAAGAATAATAATAATAAGAATAATGCCTACAATTTCAATAGGGCCTCTCACCATTCGGTGCTCGGGCCCTAAATACACTGTTAGACAACACATTTACTGTCTTAAAGATGCTAGATCAGGTACAGAAGACATGGGTGGCAGCAATGCTTTAAATACAGTCTATGTTTGACAGCGTGTGTTTTAATTTGGTGGTGGTGGCTTGTGTGTGTGAGTGCAGAGGCTGGGGACACAGTGGAAACATTTTTGGAATTTATTATTTATGACCTGGAGTCTGCACTGTTTCCAGAAACCTTCAAAATTGATGTATATCCCTGCATCTACATTCATTTTTAAAGAGGTGAGCGGTTGTTATATTAAGTGTATAACAGCTGGTTCACCACAGCGCTACACATGTTTGATGGTGCGGCCCTTTTATCTCCCTGACAGACTTCTTGTCAGTAAGAACAACTTGGGAAAACCTCATCTTGAGTGGAGGTCAGTTAAACTGCATAATTACTCATTATTTTCCCCGTCAGGAAGCTCTGACTCTTTGCTTCAGAGTGAACAATAGTTAATTTAGTGTGAACGGACACCTCGGACAAAGCCATGGGAAGAGAGGGGGGAGTATATTAATGAATCACCGGTGGGAGCTATGCTGATGAGAGATTGGTGAGTTGATGGCTCCGGCAGTAGTTACTTTCCATTCATTACCGCGTCCTGCTGTATCGGCACAGGCTGAAGTCCAAAGCCTTGTCTCATCCGCTGGGGAATGAGTGGACGAGTTGGACTCTTCATCTACCTCTCTGATCACCATTCCCCTCTCTGAGGGTGCCTTTGTGTCCTGTCCCTCTTCATTAAGATAGGCCTTAATGGACTTTTTCAATTGTGGTCTGTGCTTGCAGCGAGAGAGAGAGAGAGAGTGACAGAGATTAGGGAGATGTAAAAAGGGCACACAGGGCTGTGGATGAATGTGTTCCCCGTCTCCTGTCACCTACACAACAGGTCCAACAAACTCAAAAGAAAGTCTCTTTCAATAAAGAAAGGGCTCCCTTTCAATATTTGGTCACACACAGAAAGAAATGAAAGGTTAGAGAAAAAGGAAGGTGGTCTCTTTTCAGGGGTCCTTCTATAGAGGGTTGGGATTTGGGCCTGTAACATGTTTGTGCTGAGAAGGTATTTCTATTGGAGAAATAAGCAACACTAATAACATGACCAAAAAGGCACTTATACCATCTGAAAATGGAAAAAAATATTTTTTCTTTGGACAGTTCTGAAAGAAGAGAAGAAAGAGAGAAGTTTCACGCTCATCTCCCGATATGTTACTGCTAATTCATTCTCCTTCGTTTGGTTTGTTTTTTAGATTGCAGGATTATGCTAAAACTACTCAACCTATTCCATGACCTAAGGAAGAACCCATTATGTTGAATTTAATCCAGATCAGGGGGCTGATCCACAATGTTTTGTTTTTTGACTTTCCTCCATTCATTTCTCCACAGAAAAATGTTATGCATTGAACACACTGCAGTTTGGGTCTCCTTCTCGTCCCCCCAGTCGTCCCACCATCAGATACTGGTTTTGTATTCAGCAAAGGGTCCCTCTCATAAGTCAAACCCTTGTATGGCACAGTAATGAATTAAATTAGGTCATTAGCCAGCAACTGGGTGATAGGCAGACTCATTTGAAGAGCATGTGCCTTCTCTGGGTCCAACACTGATGAAAAATCCATTTTCATACATCTGACCCTGACGACTGGAAAAACTGCTAGCACAGTTAACAAAGCTGAGAGGTAAAGGAGAGTATTGATGAGACCTAACAGCGCTGAATAATGTCTGTACGATAGGCACAGAAGAAGATAGATTTGTTGCATGTGTTGAAGAATATGCAGAATCTTTTTGCTGAGGTGAGAGGCTACATAGTTCTCACTAATCCAGAATCAAATGTTTTTCTATGAACTGATACAAAAGGTAAGTCTGGAATCTCTGGATCTTCTTTTGACTGAACAACACGTAACACTGGACTCCAACGTTTGTGCTGCGTTAACCCTTGACACAACAATCCCAGGTTTACGCTGTGCGCACTCGTGTATGCGTAAACATTACTGATTGGCTGGTTCTTCCATATACATGTCTGTTAACGTGACGGAACCACAATGAATGCATGTGTGAACCCATACGTGAGAAATGTAAAAATCTGAATTTGAGCAGAACTTGAGAGTTTTAGGACGTAAAGTTTGATGTTAAAGTTGGGCTCAGAGTTTAATAAGCGTCAATTGACATAATAATCTTAACTCAAGATCAACTTCAATGTTCTACTCTGGATCTTTCAATACAATCACTTGATATTCATTATTAGATACATTTTGTTTAGTAGTCATGGACCTGCTCACATATAAGCTCATTCAAAGCTACTAGTTCCGCTCAAACATCCAATGCACATTTTATTTCTGTCATGGTGCTTAGACTTGATTTGGACTCAGGAGGTGAAGCAGGATGTCCACTAATCACAGGGCTTCCTGTCCATCCCCGCCTCTTTAGTGTGAGACACTGAACCCTGGAGGGCAGGAAGCTTTGCATGGCTGCCCTGCATCCATCTCTGTATGCAAATATTTGAATGAGTTTAAATGAATAACAATTCACAATATATGAAACATCGTAAGGACAAGACATTACAGTGTTATAGAAGAGAAAAGATGTGGCTTGTTTGTCTGTTAAGGATAGAAACATAGGCTTTATAACTTCAGTCCAACTGACGGATAAACCTTGAAATGGGTTTATATACCTTAAATACATCAATGACAGAGCACAATCATATTCAAACACTACTGCTCTTTTCCCATTCCTTTTTAAATTGCCCTTAATATATGCTGCTATGAGTATCACCACGAGCCAAACAAACTTGTTTTTGTGGCAACATTGTATTTATGTCGGTTCCCTGGAGATTAAACCGACCTAATCACTGCATGACCAACCCTGACACTCTTAAACGAAAACCATGTTTTAACCTGAAGTGAAATGTAATGATTTATCTTGCATCAATCAATGCAAGTTTGTTTTTTTTCCCGATTCCTGCTGCAGTTCCTTTCACATTGCTTTGGTTTGTCTGTGTGAAGGACAACAACATTCAATATCTGAGTGGTGGGACATGCAAAGAGCAGAGCTGCGGCCCGGTTTACTGCATAATCGAGACAGAGGCAGGGAGAGGGACCCAGACTCACTTTCATGGGGAGGGAGATTTCCTAACCCCCTGTTTACTATTTCCAATGACAAATTCGTGTTTTTTCTCTCTCTCTCTCCGTCTCAATCTCTCTCTCACACACACATACACACACTCTCACACGGGCACAGCACAAGGACGAAACGCACAGTAATCAGAGCTTTGAGTATCCATTATGTTATAAAAGGGGGAAAATGATTGATGCACATATGAATTAAAGTTCAATTGAAGGTTGCAGCTCCGAGTTACAGCTGCTATTCATCAATTAGATACTGAAACACCCCCTTTCCTAAGAGGAAAAAAAAAAAGGGTAGCACAGTTTCCTTCATTACTTTTGTATTTTCCTCTGGATGGACACAGAAGGACTTAGTGCTATTTGTAATTTCAAGGAGAAAGGGTAACCCTCCTTAGATGAAGGTTTGTAAACAAAAAAAATATTATAGAAACCCAACCGACAGAATTCTAATTTGAACCCCCGGCTGCTTGCTTTACTTGTACAACCTTCACAGTGTTATTGCAGGCGTGGAGAACGTTTGCATTCCAGGTTGTATCCAGCTCGCATGGCAGTTTGATCTGGCCCCTGAGGCAAGTAATAAATACATAAGAATTCTCTCATTAAAACAGTTAATTTTTTTCTGTGATAAAAGAAAAAAGCATAAAATAATGGACAAACACGTCTTTCAGGGTGGTCCCTTCCGGCTGTGTTCCTGTCAGGAAAGAAAATCAGCAAAATGCAGAATATTTGGTTTTTGCTCAAGTAAAAGTTTTCGTAGGTAGCATGGACATAGTCCTGTAGCACGACTGAATGATTGGTCAGCCCTCAGATAAATAAATGCTTGGTTTGGTTCCCTAAAGGCCGCTTTCAAAAGATTGCATTCTGAGAAAGACGATGCAACGCAGGCAGGTTGGTGTTAAGTAAGCTAACACCTACTTGCTAAAAACTAAATCATAGGGAGGAGTTGTGAGGGAGCCTTGTTGCCGCCAAAGAACTGCTAACACTGGGAAAAGTAAAATTGCTCCAAAGTATCAACTCTCTGCAGAGAGAGAAATTAAAAATATACTGAAGGATAGATTTTTCATCTATGGCCTGCAATGAAACTTCGGGCAGATATCGACCAACTAAGCAGTGTTGGAGGACCACTTGGCTGAAAACAGCTGCAGTTATCATCATCATCATCATCATCATCATCATCATCATCATCCTCATCATCATCATCACTACCTTCTGACATCAGATTACTTTTCAAAGTGAAACATTTCCAGTAAACTTGTTCTCAACGGTTACTATCATTGCCACATTTCTATTTGTCGTTTTTTAGTTGCTCATTGTAACAATAATGCTTCTGGTAAAATACTCAATACAATAAAAAGATCTTACTAGATTTTACCAGTTCATTATTCCCTCAGTATAACACAGCCATATGCAAGATAAAGCTGGTAAATCCCTCCCTGTCTTCTCTTTGCAAACACAGCAGAGAGTGACAGTTAGTAGAATGTCAGAATGACTCGTACGGTTTATATTTGTCAGCCGGCAAACAACTTCCACTGCGCTTTTCGAAATCCCACCAACTTCTTCTGCTATCCCTGTTGATACCGTCTTTCAAATACCACACGATGTCTCTCACACGCTTGCACTACAACTGAGCTGAAAGCCAATACGGAATCAAGCTTCCTTGACATTTTGCGGCTTTATCTGTGTCAATTCTAGCGTACAATGTTTCTGAGGGAGATAATCCTCGACACAGCGCCTTGATCAGGTACTTGTTTATGGTGCTGCAATCTCAGCCCTTAATCTGCTAAGGAGATATCGGATAGTGTCATCCCTGGGTGGCGTTGAGTGGATGGCAGAGTGTCTGGTCGTGACTTTGTGTGCATAGGTGGGGATTAACAGAGAACAGAGAGGAGGAGGAAAGTGGACAAACAGAGAAACTATATAGAGGAAGGATGATGACTGTGCCTCATTGTTGAAGGAATACACAGATCCATGGCTATGGTTAAATTGGAAGTACCCTCAGCCCTTATTCTCTTAAAGGGATATTTCCCCTTCAGGTATGTGTCAAAAACATTGCAGTTGATGGTTCTTCTCTGAATATTTTCACTTCAAACATTCTAAACTGATATGACAGATCTCTCAGCAGATGCAGTTTTTAGTTTTTAGATTTGGTTTTGACTTTGTGGGTCTGTGTCTCTCATTTCATTATAATATTCACAGCGATTAGAGATCATTATCTGTCTGATTCCCTTTTGGAAAGAGGTGGTCTGTCATCTGTGCCCTCATCTGTCACTGTGTTTTTACTCAAGTAACAATTTCTAGAATCAGTTGGAATAATGATTTGTTCACTTTGCTGACAAAAATGTGCCAACTTTCAACCGTTGTGCACCAATCTTCACAATGTATTGCTATAGCAATCTAAACCAGATGGACCTTTTGTTGTGTGGCTTGCATCATAACATCCTGATCATCTGCACAGCTATGGGTGTCATGAAAACCAATATTTTGGAACCAAGGTAATGCTGATTTTTAAAGGTCACAATCAAGAACAATAATCCACAGTTTTTACTCTCAATAGTGTTGTGTTCGTAGTGGTATCAATTTACTTTTGTACCCATTATTATTGATTTGAAAAGCACTGGGTGACACCAAGTGTGATAAATGCAAGAGGTGTTCTATCAACTATCAACTGTGATCAGCTTCAGCGAGTAAGGCAGCTGAATGGCAGATGTCCTGAAGTGAACTGTTGAGGAGCTGTTTTCTACTGCATAAACGTAACTGAGTTGATCACATATCGAATATGCTAACCACATCCACTGTAACTATACATTATACCAAATTATGGGGGGAGGGGGGGGGGGGGGGGGGGAGGGGGGCATTGTATATGTAACTGTAATGTGAGCATTTTTGGTTTAAAAATACGTTGTGTACCATGCTTCTTGCCCAATGTCAGCTAGGATCGGCAACAGCTCTGTCTGTGACCCTCAAAGGATAAGTTGTAGATAAAGATGGATGGATGATAAATTGGCTTGTATCCTTTATGTGCCGTCTGCTTTGTGTTAGCAGCTGCTTGGACCCGTGGAACTATACAGGTAAAAACAATTGTCCTTTTGTGCGAGAAAGAAGAAAAGTCAAATTGCATCATGAGGCAAGATGAAGGCAAGGGTGATAACATTCTCCACATGATATGAGACGTAATATGCTTCTTCCTCCAGTGGCAGTAAGCACAATTGTGTTTTAGAGAAATGTGTAGAAGCAATCATCAGCTTTTCTTTCCATCCCGGTGTTGAAACATGCAGATAGCCTACAATGGCAATTAGTTTTGACTGCCCACTTTCAAGCAGAACTCTAACTGTGTGCCCCCAATCAAAGTAAACACAATGACGCTGCTCTCAGTGTGGAAGCTGTAGTCTGCCTGAATGACCATGCACTGATTGTCATATTGTCCTTTAAAAACAGAACAAGTTTCCTACGAGCGATGGAAACACAATGGCTGCAATCAGGCACGCCATGATCAAGTAGTCTTTGAGACATTTGCAGTCTTGTGTTCATATCAGTGAGCTATTGTCAAAAAGGGGGTAAGAGGATGAAATATGATTTTTAAGGGAGACCATGAAACCGAGAAGAAAAACAAACACATGCACACATACATGAATAGTCT
The DNA here is from genome assembly GCF_947347685.1 of Pleuronectes platessa. Lineage (NCBI taxonomy): Eukaryota > Metazoa > Chordata > Actinopteri > Pleuronectiformes > Pleuronectidae > Pleuronectes > Pleuronectes platessa. The sequence continues at coordinate 15,015,637 of NC_070639.1, forward strand.
CTTGCCTTTAACTGTTTATCTATTCATCCCACTACAGCAAATATGCATTCCTTCGAGGGTTGTGTGAAACATTAAGTGGACAGAGGAAAGTGAAAGCACTCAATAAAGTCTTTAACAACTTCAAATAATATTCCTAGAAATGTTTTGCTTTCACAATGGTCATTTTGGAGTGTAGATGGCAGCATAATCCAAAGTTCAGTCAAAGTGGTATCACTCTAGTTGAATCAGATGTTAGTGGATAACCATCATTAATTGTTTCATTCAACATGGAGTCGGAAATGACAAGCAGATTTTGGTGGCCTCCTAATCTCTCTCATTGGGAGCAGCAATGGCAGAAATCCTGCTGCATTGGCGGGCTGTCAAAACATCCATAAAGGTTTTACTGCCCTCTCCAGTCACACAGACCTTGTCATCACCCCTGTTGCTCCCGCTGGAGCTCTGTCTGTAACATGGATGCACTTCTCCTGAACCAGTGCAGCACAATGGTAAGGGGAAAGGACCACGAGCCGGCCACGTAATGCACAATGTTAAGGTGAAGATGGTCACAGATAAAATTCCCCCGAATCTCCGTGAAGCAGACAGCCACTTGTTCTTTGGCAGAAAACTAAAATGAGCAACTTTTCAGAACAGCAGGGAATATTGTAGATTAGAAGGGGAACACGCTGTCTACAAAAGATGTGGAGAAGCTGATATTTATAAAGAGAAATCTGCCATTGATAGGCTTCTAGAGATGTGAAGCATAATGATTCCATCCCCCCCACTCTCTCTCCGTCTGTCCATCTCTCTGTCTCTTTCCCTCTCTACACCTGTCTGTGTCTCTGCTCCTGTGTCTCTGCTCCTCTCTGCAGTCGTCTCTCCATCTCTGTCCCTCTCTCCACCCCTTTGTCGGTCTCTGTTCCTCTCTCTAGCTCTCCCATTGCCTCTGTCCCAAGTCTGCCTCTCCTTCCATCTCCGTCCCTCTCTCTGTCCCTGTCCCTCTCTCCGAATGTCCCTCTGTCTACTTTTCTAAAGGGCAACACCAGCTGCCTCAGCTCCCAAAATAAAAAGCAGCTACTCCGGACTTTATTGTTGAATGTCGCAAATCATGACTCTTATCATGACAGTGGAGCCTTGATTCTGTTTGCATCAGCTCGATTGTTCTAACTTGATTTGATGTGCTCACTTTTATATTAATTTTCATTTTGTAAAAACGTAGTCAATCAATCAATCAAATTTTATTTGTATAGGCCATATGTCATTCCACAGCAAAGTTATATTAATTACTGTAAGCTTTAGGTATTTACCATAGGTATTTACGTATGTTGCCTGCCAATAAAAACTGTTTTTAATCCATGATAATTTCTCATCTCTTAAATGTAATAATTCATATACTGTGTTGTTACGAATTCTTAAATATATACTTGATGCTACACAATAAATAGAAGCTTTCAGGTCCCAGGATTGATGATCAATTTTGGCCAAGATAGCTTCAAGTCAACATCTCAACAGCTAGAATTCGACCAGCAACACACAGTTCAAGAACATTAGCAGTGTTCTGGCAGGATGAAGTCGCAAAGACGTCTTATTGCTGAACGGATGTTTCTTCTCGTCAGAATAGAAAATTGAGATGTGCCTTTTTTTTACATGTGAAAGAACACAATTATGGCTCCACTGTAAGGCAACAAAGGACTGTCACCAAGCCATTATGTTACACATGAATAGAGCAGCATAATTGCAATGGAGAGTTGACTTTAACAATGACGCCTCCTCGCTTAAGACTTTTTGCTTAATTAAAATGCAGTGTTGCCCACAATTGGTCTCATTTATCACTCTGCTCACATGTTATTAGTGCATTCAGTGAGTGGAAGTCATTTAAAAAAATCTCGCCTCATTTCCAGTAACTTTGCAGAAATGAGGAAATGCTAGTTGGCCTGCTGCGACTTGATTAATCTTTAAGGTGAGTAGAGGGATGCTCTTACACAAAATCTAATTAGAGTCACAATGTGGTTACTTTTGTCTATGTTTAGACCAACTCTCTGCCCAACTATGAGCTTCATTGGTTATATGGTCATGGATCTACAAAATACTAGAATAGTTGGAAAAGCCGAGTAAAAATGTAGTTTTAGTCCTCACGGTGAAAAAAAGTTAAATGTATGATAATAATGAACCTGAATATAATCTGAGCAAATGGTGGAAAAAAGTTTATGGAAATGAGCTTTGAACAAACGTTAAGACGAGAAATTGTATTTGACTAGTTTTATATTTTAACAGCAAAAGGGAAAAGAGGAGGGAGCTGCAACACAAAACCTTAACATTATGATTCAGGGGCAGTGACTAAGCATTTTCTACACAGCACCTAAACTGAATAATACCAAGTATTAGGGCCATGTTGAAGAGAAACTAAATCGTAGATTTCATGAATACTTTCATAACATTACGAGAGTACAATCAGAATTGAGAAGAAACTAAACTATGTGAAAGAAGTCATAGTATTACAAGAAAAAGACCTAACTACATAATTTAAGTAGCAGGAGATCCTGTAACAGTTTAATTCCTTTTGGCTTCAAAATCTTGAACCAGTCTCATCGTGAAACTACGAAACATTTCCTCCTTCACAAAAGAGGCAATTTCCTTCAAGCCTGTGTCTGTGTGGTTCTTTCTTCAGCATAGACTCACTTTCTTACACAAGCTTTTCAAAGTCCTGATACTCATGTTTATGGTGGTGCAGATACGCCAAAAGATGAAGAATGACATTATCTGTGAAGCTTATACTAATTCAGATTCTGAATTTCAATGCAGGCAACAGATTGATTTAAGAATTCTCAAACAAAAAGACATGTAGTCTAAAATTACACCTTCATTTTCATGAAAACACACACATTTTCCTTTATTATACCTTAATTACAATGTTTTGCCTCGTAATATTAAGATTTTATTCTAAAAACATCTGAATTTTAGATTTTTCTTCAACATGTAAAAATGTTAGTGAGAAAAGGATAACACATTGGCTTTAATATAAGACAACATTTTCTGAAATGTTAGTTTAAAACATATGGGGCATGTCTAATATTTCAGGAGTGGGCAATTACATGCTCATTTATTTCAACAGATTTTCTTTTGAATGGAGAGAATAGCAGTTTAACTATGATCTTTTACAGAGAGTTGCATCATGTGCTCTTTGTAGTCCTAATGTTGGGTGTTGGGGAAGTTTGCCTTCAGGGCTCTCTGCCAGAAAGCCTTACTGCCAGAAGTGATGGTTTTAAGCTGCTGTTTGATGAAGTTTAGGCGACAAAACTTGGTTAGGTTAAGGAAAAGCTCACGATTTGGACCTATTCACAACATTATCCAGGATTTCTGGCAAAGAGCCTTGAAGGCAAACATCAGCCCGAGTGTGGGCTTGTGCGTGTGTTCGAGTCAGGCCTTGGTGAGTCTTTCAGAGGTAATCAACCTGAAAAGTGTTTCATTAGTCCACTTTAACCTGCAGGATGTTCTGATGGCTGGCGGGGCAGATTAATTCATGACAAGTGAAAACGGGTTTATAGCGTCTCCCGACGTCTTCACCGCAGCAATTAACCAGGGAGAAAACCTGTCAAACGGCCAAGAGCAACATCTGTCACAGAAGATGAGCTCAACAAGGCTGAAGTGTGTAAAAATGTTGACTGTCAGAGAAAGTAATAATGTGAGAGCAATGAGAGTGAGAGACAAATCGACTCGCCACAGGATTCCAGTCAGCTGACTCGTGGCCACCCTGAGCCGTGTTGAGACATTTCACCTAACTGCAAATCTGGTAAACAGCCAAACAGCATTTTTGAGAAGGTTATGGGAGAAAATTGTTGCGTGTTCGTCAATATTCTTTCCGTCTTGCTAATTGCAGTGTGTTCTGTAGAAAAACAAAACAAACTGTGACGTGTCAGTCATATTAATTTTCCAAACCTTATGTGAAATGCATTTATTTACAATGCATGATGCCCAAAAAGTAAAGTTGGCCTTTGACCTTATGGTACTTTGTAATTTTATCCTATTATTATATCTATTATTGTTTTTTGAGGTCACACCGACCTTAACCCTTCACCACCGCATCTGTAAATCAGTTAATCCTCGAATCAAAGTGGACGTATGAAATTTCCTAAAGGCAATCCTGAGATTTACTTGAATGGGATAAAGATGACCCCGCTGGTCATGTCTGACGACGATTCATAATGTGGATTGAAGTTCACGAACAAGATGTTTTCATAGAAGTCAATATAAAGCCTAAAATGATGAATGGTAGATGTAGGTAGATCCTCCAATAAGACAAAAAAAAGTTCGGCCAGTTTACATGAAGCAGAATTTACAAATCTTGCAAAACCTCATAAGATTTCTCCTAAAGTAACAGTTAGTAATCATAGACCTGGTTGTACTTAAAGTTCCACAGTGGAGAGGGGGTTTTCCAGGCCAAAATGTTAAAGTGGGGCTTCACATTTAAATTTTCCTGTTTGACTGGTAAGTGAGATTCAAACCGATCCCTCCTCTGTGGGTGTTTCTGATGGTTTCTCAGACTTTCAAAACCTTTCCAGGAAAGAGAGGAGATTAAATTCCACTTACAATATCATTTCTGAAGCGCTGATGTGAGCGGAGCATTAGAAGGTGGAGCATGGACCTAAGTCAGGAATAACTGGCTCTGCCGCACACACACACACACAAACACACACACACACACTCAGACAGCCACCTTGTCCCCGAAGAAACATTTAGTCATCGTAATATCACTTTCATTATTGGAAGTGAAGGGATATATAAATGAGTTGTAATGACCACTTCCTCATTAGAATGCCAAAGCAGTTGGAGTGGGAGCCTCCCAGTGTGAAAAGTCCCTTGCCTAACAAAGCGAGTGATAAACACTAAATGCCAAACAGCTCATATTCAACCGTAATCAGATGAGCTGTATTTCACAAGCACTATGCAAATGACCATTGAGATTGCCTTATTAATCTTAATATGTGTGTTGTCAACCACTACTTAGTGAAATGGCGGACAGTTTTAGATCTTCCCAAGCTTGAAATGACAATATTTGAATGTCGCCAAAATGAAGTAGCTTGTGCAAATCTTTCATGAGCGCTGATTAAATTCTAATGTGGCCAATAAATCATTAAACTTAAATGGGTTAAGGATAGTTTGATTTATGTTGTGAAACTACTTAATCATTCTGCGTCTTGATATAATTGTGCAGAACTGGTTGTACGCTTTGCCTCTGGAATCCTTAGGGTGAAGAAGAGAATGTGATATGATCCTGCTCCGATAACCAGAGACCTGCGTTCCTGAGAGCAGCACAATATGTAACCCAGTTATTGCCAGCTCATCAGGAATTTATTCCTCAGAGCTCAGGTAATCATGAAAAACATTTTCATGATGTAAAATCCACCATGATGTAAATGTGTGTGTGTGTGTATGTGTGTGTGTGTGTGTGTGTGTGTGTATTTTGTCTAATACTTTTGCTTTTGTGTGTCTTTTTGTGGCACATCTCCTGCACGGATCTGAGTCTGACTTAAACCTGTCCCATTAGTGAGGGCTGACCAAAATACATTACAGCCACGTAATATGCAAGACACAAATAAATTAGTAGGAAAAATAACATATTCTAAATTATTTGTAATATCCAAATTGTTACCACTTCGAATCTGTACTGGTAGAGTACTTGTACAAAAGCTACACCATGACTCCAGAGTATTTATGCTGTACATTGTGGGCTGTAGTGTAAAGTTTCTACCAACATTTATGAGATTATGCCTGAAAGTTTTACAATAGAACACATCTAAAGGATGTTTGGCGAACGTCCTATTAAGTGACAATATGTATCTTGGGGAACATCATCAAAATTCCATCAGGACATTGTTATTGTTATTAAAAATGTTAATCTTATTGTGACTATTGCAATGTTTCCATTTTATACATCATATGTATGCATACACCATGCGCCATCCCTGTCCAGTACCCTTTGCATATGTAATTTTATTTTAATCATATTTATGTTATTTATTGTTACATGGCTAACAATATGCTCACAGTATCATAGGAAATAAGTTTACATTCATTAAAAGCATTAACTTGAGGTTGCCATCTACAGCACATATCAATTATTTACTGTTAAGTCAAAAGCCAAAAAGTAATTCAATAAATACAAATACAGACAATTAACACCCCTCAATAATTTAATATAAATAATGATTTTACAGTTCGCCGTAAATAAGTTCTCTCTCCCACTACCTGTGACCCTGGCCCTCGCAGAGCCAGATTTATATTCTGCAGTGTCTGCATCGCATTTGCACGGCTGCTTTGAGTCACTGCTTCTACAGGAGGTTGGAGAGAGTATTATGAGCCTTAAGTCTAAGTTGGTGTAGATAACAAACATATGTGCACATTCCTGACACATAGATCTTTGTTTATTTACAATAACCTGACTACATTTTAGCTTAAACAAGTGGAAATAAACTTAATTGCCAGAGACAGAGAAATAATGAGCAGATGTTTACAGCTCAGTGACAAGGTATAGCCATTATAATTGTGTTCTTTCTTTGATCCTAATTGTGATATAAATTAAACTTTATCCTGCCGGGAGCCTTAGCTAGGGTGAGTGTATTTTTTTTTTTCAAAGCTTTTTTTAATCCATGCTTCTTTGAAATGAAGTTTTCAGGTTTTATTAGCTATGGTTTGTGTTCAGGTGCTACACGGCAGCACTTTACCACAACTATTACAGATAACAGTTCACCCCAGACTGAATTGTCAACTCATCAATATCTGAAACATTTATATACAATACCTTTGTTGCCGCAACACAACCATCATGTAAACTAAAAGACAAGAAACATTCAAAATGTGTTAGAGGGAAGGTTCCTCGAAAAAAATTTAAATTCACTCATTATCTACTCACCACCATGCCGATGGAGGCTTGGGTGAATTGTTTGAGTCCACAAAACACTTGAGGAGTCTCAGGGGTAAACAGCCGACACTGATGCCAGTGATGTGGGGATCGGGGTTGTCCTTTCCCAGGAGGTAGGAGATAGGGAGCGTGCCATGGCCTACATCAGTCATGCCCTGAGCCAGGCAAAGAGGAACTACTGTGTCACCCGTCGTGAGTTGCTGGCTGCAGTCCTGGCCTTTCTGAAAAATCCAGCCATACCTGCATGGCAGCCGTTTTCTCCTCCGCACTGATCATGCGTCACTCTCCTGGCTCATGAACTTTAAAAACCCTGAAGGTCAAGTGGCCCGCTGGCTGGAGGCCCTCCGGGAGGATGACTTCGACTTCGAGCATCGAACCGGAAGACATCATGGCAATTCTGACTCACTCAAGGCGTCCCTGTGCAGCACTCGAGTTCCGTAACCGCCAGCGGCAGGAGAAGAGAGGTCAGGTGGCAACTGTCCAGACCACCAGCAGAGAGGAGGGGTGGCTCCCCTTGATCACAACTGAGGCATCAGCAGGAGACAGACGTCACTGTTCATCTGAGAAGTGTTCATATTTATGTTAAATAAATCATTCAGCTTGCTGCGTGCTGTGTATGGGACGCAGGTAAACTGTTGGAAGAAAGTTCTCTGTACAAGTCTCTTCATTCTCACACGAGCTCCCTACAATACTTTACCAGTACCCTCCGGGCCCCACCCCTGGATCCGCCCTGGGAGGTAATTAATCTGCAATGCATCCTGGGTGACCGGGCCCCACTTTGTGTGAGCAGCTCCAGTCGTACTTTGATTGTCTGATCTGTGGACAATCCACTAACTGCAGAGGCCATGTGAAATACTGGCAGCATGTCAGGGCACAGTATCAGGGTGCATTTATATCTGCACTGTAAGGAACCAGATTCTCAGCGAATCAATCAGGATTTATTGCTGGGTTGTCTGCGTGTTGTAGATGAGGCTTTGTGTGCGTGCGTATGCATGTGTGCGTGAACTCCTGGAGAGTTTGTAGCCTCTGGAGACAGACAGCCTGTGAAGAGAATCCAATATGTTGTTCCATAATGAAAGCTCTCAAGGGGAATTGCAACACTGCTTAGCGGGCTTTGAACAGTCCATTCAATCACAGGCTGACAACATGCTGGGATTTAGAGGCAGCCGCCCTCACTGCTGGCTCTCTGAGTAGCAGAGATAGCGATGCCAGGACAGTGGGAACGGGAACAAGTTTTAGAGCATCGGTGGTGCACTTTACTGAAATGTTAAATTCGAACCTTAATGACTGCATCCACCGATTGGACCTGGCTGGCTGAAACTGTTGCGCAACATGTACCCATATAGGCTACTGTAGCGAAAACATCCCCAGCATGCACTCACCTTAGTTGAAGGTTTTACAGCTTAGTTGCTGTGACAACTGGTTCACTAACCTGGAAAGACAGGGAACAGGAGAGAACGGTGTGTACATGACTCCAAAGATGAAGAAACATAAATACATCAAAACAAAACTGCAGGTCTCTCAAACCTCTGCCCTGAGAAGGGTTTACATCAGCACACTCTCGAACAGCCCACATGGAAACCTGTCGACAGTGAAGTTGTTTTGGCTTCTGCCGTGGTGTTGTGGTAAAGATTGATGCACCGTCAAATACAGCCTTCACTTTTATTTTCCGCGAAGCGTCAGTCAATCGATTCACCGAAAGACATTTAGGATAATTTACATTCGTCTTCGCCGATCATCCCTCAAATCAGGTAGAAATCCATACACTTCGTCAAAGGGGGGGGGGGGGGGGGGGGGGGGCTGCCATGTGAGAGTGAGAAGGGAGGCAGTGACAGAGTGTTTCGATCACACTCTATTACCATCTTAAGGCAAGTGATTTGACTGTGCATGGGGCAAAGGCTCCAGTGCCGATCTCGTTATTGGATTTTCTATGATAATGCCATAAAAGGTCATCAGCTGGAAGAGAGTTGCATCTATCATGCACGAGCAAGTGTCACAAGTAATGACACTTGATTATTGGTGCTCCGTTGGGATTTTCCTGCAAGTGTACATGTATGTGTGAGAGAGAGAGAGAGAGAGAGAGAGAGCGAGCGAGCGCAGCTTTTGATGTGAAAAAAAAATGGCCTGAGGAGCAGAGGTTGTGGTAGATGAGTGAAGCTACTGTCTGACTCCTTTTCTCTTTCTAACCTGAAGGCACAATGTGGCTGAGTGGTGAGAGATGTCTTCAGTCCGTGCAGACCTCATCTCGGAGGAATGAAGATGTCATGCTGTGACTACAGGCTCCACGACACTGCCATGTCTGCGGCTGCACTGCTTGAGAGCGGGCGGACATTTGATGCAAGGGGGTGTAAAGGACCCTCCAAACTACGAGGGCTGTATTGAGGTAGCACTGGATCCCCACCAGAGGGGGATGATGACAGACGGCCACAGTGAGGCCAATCAAGTGACATATGTGCAGCTCCAATTTTCCACTTCTGCTACATTCCTGCAAAACGAGAACAAATGTGAGTCAAGAAATGACGGGTGCATTTTTAACTCTGGCAAGGAGGTTGTGTTTTGGCTTCTCCGTAGGTTAGCTGTCAGCAGGGTTACGCAGAAACGATTGAAAAAGATTTCCACAAAAAAGGGCAGAAGGATGGAATGTAGGCCAAGAAAGAGCCGATCAAAATTTGGAGCGGATTTCGGTCGAATGTATTTAAAACTCCAGGAATTTTCTTTTCACTATTTGACATTAATGTCTCAGGGAGTAAGTAATTGATCTTGATCGAAAGAAACAGCCATATTTAATGGACTACAGATCCAAATCTCGTGGATTTAACAGTGGTTTCACAGGGCTAGACTTTTTTCAGACGGTGTACGATAACACATTGTGGTCCAGATTGGGACAAAGGGGCGTATCCATGATTTCTTTAAAATAATTTTCTTTAACATTGCAATAAAGGGACCTTGGTGGAGGTTTACGTTCTATTGAGAGTTAATCCAGTTATAATTTGAGAATAAGAGTTGAACATAAATGCTGATTATATGTACGTGTATATGCCAGTTCGATCCCATGGGATTTGGATGCTTGTGATATGACAAAACTGTTCTTGGGTTCTAATTACAATTGAGGTCCCAGTGGGATTCTGGGGTGCGCCCATTGGAGTGCCATTTAGGCTCATATTAGGGGGATACCCCAGTGTAGTTGCGTTTCACCACTTCACAATAACACAACACTTAATGCAGTGAAAAGAACAAATGAACACAGTACAGCTTTAAATATTGACTGATCTTTATTCATATTGAATTAAAAATATAGTTTTGACAGATTCATGTAACAAAAGAGAGGGAATACGTATTTACTTGTTCTAGTTTGGAAACTGTGTCAATTAACCAGTGAAAAGGGACATTTTAAACTGGTAATATGCGACAAGGTATGGTCTATAAAACTTCTCAATCATTCTCATGGAACAATTATTACTTTTTTCAATGACAGAAGAAAGAATCTTCCTCCAAACTTCAATGTACTTTCAAACAGATTCAATGACTTTTGAGGAGCTTGCTAAAAATGACCTCTTTACACTGTAAATGTAAATCCTGGATATTTGAAAAACAACACAAGTGCCACCAAAACCATCAAATGCAATGCAACACTTTATAATGGTGAGTGTACAACAGGGCTATAGTATTCTGTAGGTGATAAGCAGTGTATAAAAGTTATGACAACATTTAATTAATCCAATGTAGATACTGTTTAAAATCTTTTACGTTTGAAAATGAAACTGCAGTATTCACAAAACCTTTATTCATCCGACTCAATTCCTGCATGAAACAAAACAAGTTGTGCTTGTGTGACTCGCAATTGAAATATGTAATACACCAGAGAGCGTAATCCAATTGTCAAATTGTGCATCAGTTTGCTACAATGCCAGAATGAAACTAACTCACCCTGATGATTTTGGTGCCAGTCCTAAAGTCATGAAAAATGGCCCAAAACCCATTTTGACAATATTAGCTTCTTGTAGAAATGTGACTTCTAGAAAAGAGTGAACATTTAAACCCTAAAGGAGCCGGAGCAGTTCCTTTCTGTACAATTTCTGTGATTCAAAGGATCATTCCGGTCCAGACAAAGTGTCTTCCATTGCTTTTCTCAAACGTCAATAATTCACTCTCAGCACTGCAACATGATATTGTTTCACCATTCAATCAGTATTGCCATAAATGGATGAAAAGCTAAATATCATCTGAAAGTAAACAATGACGGTGCTCAGTGGAAGTCCAAATTAAAACTACCCCCCCCCCCCCCCCCCCAAAAAAAAAAAATGTACCATAGGTCCTCAAACCTCACAAAATGGTACTGGTGGATCACAGCATTACATTTTCTTCTTAGACTGATTAAAATTTGTATATTTATTATTTTTGCGACAGCTTCTGAAGAGTGTACAAAATCTTTAAAAAATCTCAAGAGGTGGATAATAATGAATCAAGCATGGAGGGTAGAGTGGTCATAACACACCCTGTGGAAAAAATAAGAGAGAAAAATAAGAAATTCACTCCCTATAAAAGTGAACAAGAGCAGGGATTTAAAACACACTATCCACCAAGTTGTGCTGAAAACACAATCACACAATCACAGGTAAAATGGTGGTGTGAAAGGGGGGGGGGGGGTAGACAAGAAACCCTGCAAGCGTTTTTAAAGTTCACTCCTCAAATTACATTTTACAGAATATATATGTATATATATATATACTGTATATATTTATATACATACAGGAAAGATATCCCCAAAAGTAACAAAAAATACAGTAGACACTCAAAATACAATGAGGCAAGAAGGGAAAGGAACAAAATAATTGCTTCAGCTGGACAAAAGGAGCATCATTGTTCTATTTACAGACACACGGGCCACTTTTTTTTTTTTTTTAAACCTACCTAGAAAAATACTATCCGCTTTTTTATTTATTAATTTTCATTTATTTTAACAATGGTAAAACTGTTGAGCGGCCTATTATCTGAATGTCTTTGTCATTTGGTTAAAAGACAATTAGTGTTTCCATTTTACAGTTTTACCATCGATTCCATACATAGCGAACTGTGCTTACTCAACCACTGTCACATTTCCCTTTCACTTTTATGCAGAATATACACATCAGTAACAGTAAGATCTGAACATGACAGCCATACACAGTTTGACTCCATTACAATGGTAGAATATGTGTTTGTCAGCTGCTTTATGTGCGATTGGTTTGATGGCGCATTTAACAAAATTATGTCTTGGAGGGTAGAAGTTCTCTGATATGCAACATGTGTTCGTCCGACACAATAAGAGCATTTACACAACAGCTGGATGGAGTTTATGCTGTGAAAACACGTCCTTGTGATATTAATAAGCAAAGAATGGAAAGAAGAGAAATAGACCAATACAAAAAATAAAAGAGAAGTCTGCCTTTACTGTGATGGAACACGAGAGGTTTGTCATTTACAGTCGTCAGTTGGTCAGGCGGTCAACGTCAACTCGTAAAATTGACTTGATGTATTGACTTTATCCTTTGACAATCATATCCTACATACTAACCGATGTAAAATTCATTGCAAGGTGTAGATACTTCTGAATTGTACTGTAACGTTAGTAAAGGTGAAATCTGTCCCATATTGTAAAGTATCGTAAGGTGTTGATGAGGAGCTTCAGTTTTGGTCTTTGCAAATCTTTTTCTCATTTGGCAACGATATGAAAGGTTCAGCCTGGACTTGAGTTCCTCTGAGGGGCAAACATCCAGCCCCTTAAATGCGAAAGCAGCAAGCAACTGCTTCAATGTGTTTCGAGACGTGACAGACGAAAGATGACACCTTCACACTGCATATCGGAAAATTTACATCGAGACCCTTCAGAGCAGGGAGGAAAGTAATAAGAAAAAAACTTTACACAGCATTTACAATATATATGATCCCATTTGCTTGAAATAAGAAGAAAAGCAGACGCAAAAAAATAAATAGAACATTTACTATAAGGCCGATTTTCTGTGTGAGTCAGTATTTATAGTTATTGTGCTATTTAAATATCTTCTGTACTGAGGCTTTTACACAGTAACTCTATATATTTTCATGTGAAATCATAACTTATGTTTTAGACCAACAAAACTTCTGGGTAAGTACTGGTCTTTGCTCCCAACCTAGCTGCTTTTCAGGATTTTCAGTGTTTCAGCTGCAGAACAGTGTTTTTAGCTACACACAACTCCACAGTCACCTCCGACCACAGAGAGAGAAAGAGCGGCAGTCAGCTCTGGTCTCCTCTGCCAGTTACAGTGGACTTGCACATTCTCCCCTGCTAGCTTTTGTAACATTGATGCATTGGCCAGGTAACATTTCTGGAATGCTAATACCTCCGTTTTAAACTTGCCGCAGTGTTACAGCCCATTGCCTGTCGTTCGGGGTTTCTCAGCCGCTGCAGTGGCTGAGATGTTGGGGAACATGATTTCCCCACAGGACAAGTGAAAGTGGATGAATTCGCATTCAGAAAGCTAAAAGCCCTCTTGTGATGCCTGCCGGCTGACTGTGCCAGCAGGTTTTCCCCTCCAGAAGATTGGCTCTATTTTCCCACAGAGATCCATTACGCAGCCCTTTCGGTGACTCTCCACTGCTGTCATTGAACTTAAACACACAGCCAGTACAGTAAGGGCACATGTGTTACAACTTATCCCTCGTGGGTCATGGCAAAAGTACATAACTGGATTTCAACTCTAAACACAGAGGATATACTCGATACCCAGATTTACATCAATGACTTATAAGAGCAAGCTTAATCAGGTAAAAACTTAAATCAAACCAAAATCTTTCAAAGTGTGATCCAGCACAGCTAAATGAGGTCGGTAACAGAGCAATGTCAATGTTTGAGTGATACTTGAAACTGATGTGAGGACTGCCTGTTTAAACCCTGTGCCCCAGCCACCTGTAAAATTCAACTTTTTTACTTTTTTATAATTGCAAATTTCATCAGCCCATGTACTGCGGTATTATGGCACTAACTAGCCCCCCCCCACCCTTTATCCTTTGATTTGAATTGGTCTGACATCCCTTTATGATGTGGCCACTTGTGCCTCAGCTGGAGCTCAGCTGGATGATTATTATTTCCCATAAAACCTGAGAGGGATGGAAAGCAGTGTGCCAGGGTAACATCTGTGTTTTGGATAGTGAGTCGTCGGTGCCGTCTGTCCGAGTCTCTCCTCTACCTGGTTGTTTCCACTGCAGCGGCACCAGGTTGTTAGCTTGACACAAATAGAAATGTAGGATCCAGTGTTTGTGGTGCTACACAAATAAGGGACTTGTTGAAAATGTATTCTAAATCACTGGACTGCCCTTTCACACGCCTGGAAATCAATATATTGATGCATATTGTCCATAATAGTCCACTAAACCACTATTGTTCAATGGATTTCTAACTTGTCTTTAACGGTATTGAAAACTTCACTTTCTACCCCGTTACAGTGTTCTATCGTCATGTGGTCCAGTCAATACTAATATGATTTTCATTAGAGGGTATGGAAATGCCCTTTCATGGTAAAATGCCTAACAAACAAGATGACGTGAGAACTCAATGAAACCATTGCAAATCATAAGTGCAGCATGGTGAAATAAATTAAGAGCATGGATGACAGCAAAGTCATTTGGCTGTGCCAGAGCATCAAGTTCTATCAACTGATCTAAATCCGGCCCTGATCAGGCGGTGACGTTTCCATCAGAGCTCACTGGGTCTCCTGGCAGTTTTGTATGAGTACAGCAAATTATAGCCATCAGTGGAATCAGCGATCACAATCACATTTTTCAATTTCAATTTTCAAAGTGTTCCAGGGACAAAATTTGTATGAAGCCTTTGCAAGACAGTTATGACGCTCGTGAACTACCTGAACCTTCAGAGACAGATCGAGGTCCTGTAGTCGCCTCGTGTGGTCTAAGATAACATTCTGTTTCTGTGACGTACAAGAGTATGAACACAGAGCGGGGAAATAAAAGAAAAACTCTTAGCCTCATCATTTCGTCTCCTTAAATATATTTTCCCGACACAGCTCGCTCCCCAGATTGTGGACTGCGTCTGACTGGTAATGGATGTATTTACAGCTCTGCAGGGTTGGTCTCTCTGCCATCTCCACTGTGCTCTGTCTGGGTGTCTGTGCTGTTTCTCCTGCACTTCATTATTCACATCCACCATAAGACTAAGTGACAAAGTAAACAGATCCCTGATGTCTAAAAAGAAAAGAGAAAAAAAGACACACAAACACCAAGCATCCTCTGCTCCTCCTGAATCTCTCTCTCTGGGCCTGTTTGAACGTTCTTCACAATCCTGCTCCTTGTCCAGTTAGAAACCGTTCCTCCATTACCAGTTCCATTGAAGCATAAATCCAAGTGCTGCAGTAACTATAAAGTCATGTCAGTCACGATGCTGCTTACAATGATCTTACCACGGAGGCATTTGTGAGCTGGTCCGGTTTGTAGGCTCGTTGTCGGTGAAGGAGAACCGGAGGGATCTCAGGGTCGGGGAAGCTGTGGGTCATCCTCTGAGCGATCAACCTTTACAATCCCTCCCCAGCCGTGCCAGTAATCTGCTGAATGCTTTCCACCAAGCACCGGGTGAATATCACAGCTTTCCATAAGAATGTGGCGACATTTACTTTTTCCCGTTGAGCTGTTTCTGCACCGCAACGCCGACTGCCATTACCGACAGCCGCTCCCCCGCACGAGGTCAACTGAGCCGCTCCTCTCCTGAATATTTCAACAGGCTTTATCTGTTGCTGTGTATGTATTTACGTAAATATGAATTAACGTGTGGTTGTTACTGGTGTGTGAAAGCTGCAGGCATGTTAACATGTTGCAGGCTGGATATGAGCTGTGTGTGATGAATGTCTGAAATCCATTACTGCTGCAGTGACATGCAAAGCATGTAAAAAGTCGAAGAAGCATGAGCGCAGGTATGGAGGCAACATCTGGGCTCCGAAGTGTGACTGAAGATTTGCTGGTAGGTCACGACATGACTCCAAGTGCATGTGTCATTTGACAGATTGCACACATGCAATAGCAATGTGTGCATACTGCAATATGTATATCTAGCTATGTGGATATGAGTTAAAAGAACATGGTGAAATGGGGAATGGTAATTTGTTGGCACGTAAACAAAAATTAATCATAAGTCATGTAAATTCATGGCGATAATCCTCTTTGGGCTATCCTCTGTTTGTTTCTCCTTCCTCCTTCTGTCATGCATCTAATTCCAACCTTTGATTGTGTTGTTTCTGTGCCTCACGTTTATTCAAAATGCCGGGACAGCTCGCGCCAGAACAGAACCCACCTCGGGGAGAGCTGTCTGCTTGCTCTAGGGGACGAGGATGAGGTTCAAAAATATAGTCTGAGTGTCGAGTGGGGCCGTCGATGACTGTTATTGTGTTCCTGTCAAGAAAAGGCCGAACCATAGAGTGAGAATAAAAGACTTGCAATCAGATATAACACGGAGAAGTGTTCGGGGGAGGGTGCAAGGAAAGCCCAGGTTGACAAGTGCTTTGAGGAAACCAAAGGACCGTTCACAGTCCATTTATCTCCTTTCTTAACCCTCTGTTCATGCCTCCATTGTACGACAGCGCGGGGTCACTACACTACAGTGTTCCTCTGTCTGTACGGAGGGGGCGGCAGCACGTTGCCGGCTTTCATAGCAGCCTCGGACAAGTATTCCTGGTTCTCAGCCACAGCGGGGCGAATGCGTCCGTTCTGCCGGTAGAAAAAGCGCGTGCTGCAGTCCTGCAGGTACTCTGGGTTGTGCAGGGTGGATTTCGGGGGGAGACTGTGCTGCCAGTATTCGGGATTGTCAAAAGTGGCCTTCTTGCCTTTCTTATCAAGCATGATGGTGCCGCTGGTGATGCCTGAGTGCAGGGCGTGTCCTGAATGCCCCGGATGCAGGGTGTGTGATGGGTATGACGGGTGGGGGATGTGGCCGGGAGGGACCCCATATCCAGCGGAGGAGACGGTGTGGCTCGATATCGACGGGTTGACCGTCTGCGATACTGACTGGGCAGCGGAGAAGCCGGGCCCAGAGACGGAGACTGCGCCGGCCAATCCGTTCTTGTCCCCGGGGTTGAGGAGGGTATTCAGGTACAGCGGCTCATTGATGTACTCATCGCTGTGGGCGGACTGGCTCTTGGGGCCAGCGGCAGCTCCAGCCATATGCAGGGTGTGGCAGCCTGCTCCATCGACCACTGCATGGGCGTCTCCGTTCCTCCGGCGTGTGACGAAGGGGTTTTCCTCGATAGGGTTGAGATAGTCTAGAAACAAAAACCGGGGATAGAAAGATCAACTAAGATCATTTCATCTCATTTGAAGCCACTGAAAAGTGAAATAGTGCAACACGACAATAACACGATATAACGTATGCATTCAAATGATCCTTGGGTTAACATTACAGGAATCAAAGTGCAAAATGTAAAAGAAACAAGAACTATTCTCCTCCAGCCAAACATCTGGTAGTTCTCAGTGCTGTCAAACAAACCTGAGTTGCTCTTGTCTCTCATGGCAGTCATGTATCCATCCTGGTCCTTTTCTCCTTTTGTCCCTCGTTCTGCTGAGAGACCAGTTGGATCGGCACTGTAACGCTGTCCGCTGCTGTCCTCGCCTCCAGCTTGTGAGGAGAAAGAAGGGAAGGAGACAAGAAATGAATAATGGTTCGTTATAAACTCTCTGTCTCTGAGGATGAAAAGGATCCTGGATACAGATTTGTGGCATCTACTAAATCCGTGGCATTCTTTCAATGCAAGTCATTCTTAACCAATAAACAAGCACCTTGCATCCTCACTACAATTTATTTTCATGAGCTATGTCTATTTCATCTGGTGGCTACACTCCCAGGCAGGGCTAGGGCTAATGGCTGCATGGTTAAATCACTCTGTATTTTTTAGAGGATTTGAGGGATTTTAATGATGTGGGATGCATTTTATATTCATTTTTCATCTGACGACAATGGACAGATAAATATCAGTGCCTGAGAAGAGCCATCATTGATATGGCACACACGTAATATTTCATTTAACTTCCTCCTTTGAACCACCACTCTCCAACTAAAGCATGGTACACATGTTCTCTTAAAGCCTGGTTTAGGGCTAATTTCTCCTGCTCAGTAGAAGAAAGACCGACCAACACATGTCACCATAACAAAGGCCCCGTGCCACAGTCAGAACATGTTTAGGTGCAGACATCATTCAACCTGCACATATGGCAGATCATCACATTTAGTGATTTATGCTTTTGGCTAAGGTGAAATGCCTGAATGCACGTGAACTTCGCTGATTTACATTCAGGCTGTGCAATCAATAAAGTATTGTATGATTTCTATTGTGTTTGTGTATGACCAAGGTTGCTTCATTATTATGTGTGTGTGTGTGTGTGTGTGTGTGTGTGTGTATATGCAGGTGAGTGCGTGCAAGCTAATTCAAGGGCCACTTGTATGAGGGACCTCTCCAACAACTCGCTGTGAGGTCCAAAAGACCTACAACCTGCAGCCACTGCTGCTGCTACTGTCCAGCTGCTCAATACCAGCCAAGCCAGATGTTCTCATCTCCCAAATCCTCTACCAGACTGCTGAGTCACAGGACAGTGTCCACAGGGAAACAGCAGGTATGGAAAGAAAGAAGGGTGCCAACTTATTCAGTTTGTAAATATGAGTTATTGCACAAACTACCCGAACTAAAACCATCTTTTTTTCACCCAGGATTGAAATTAATGTGGGAGGTGTGGAAGAGGGTTATCGTTCAGTAAACCACAAGACCATAATAAGGACTTTATAAAGAAAATTAAAATATTATACTAATAGCTCAACATCATGCAATGCTTGGTTAGAGGTTGGTTGTTATTCATGACCATAAATTGTTGGCTTTAATAAAGGTTCTAGTGAAATCACCCTTTGGGCCATCACATCTGCAGAGTGGTAACTTCAGCAGAATATCCTGCACCTCCGTCTGATGTTTTCATGTCATATGCATCGAGAAATTTTACTTGGAGATTTAAATTGTATCAATGTCCTAATCAGATTATTGCCTTTCTTGAAAACAATGCCAGTTTCTACAATAACGGGTTGAATGAGAATGCCTTATTTCAAAGTTTCCACAATTTTAAGAAAACACTCTGCTTTACCATGTCCTGCAGTGAGACCCGAGCTGGGCCCGAGGGTGTGCGACCTCGGGGACGCCTGCTTCCTCAGGGTGCCATTGCAGCGAGGGTCGTCCTGGTTGAGTCGGACAAATCCGCCGCCAATTTGTCCCCCCGAGGCCAAGTCCTGTGGAGGGAGGCAGCTCCCTGACACGGCCGGAACAGAGACCACTCTTGGGAGGGTGGCCATCATGTCCTCCATGCTGAAACTTGGGTCCTGGTAGCTAAACTGGTTCTGGATAGATGGATGAAGAGGGAGTGGGTTTAGTTACTACAGAGATGTACAGAGTGTGAGTCTGAATTGTCGAGGCAAAGCAAACCCCATGGGACAAATACAACTAGGAAGAGTAATGGCAAAGTTTGTTCTGCTCATGTTAGGCAGAAAAGAAACAAACAGGCAACAAAAAAAGTCAATAAAATACAAATAAATCCCAAAAAATCAATAAAAGCTCCATGCTAAAATATTGTGCATTGTAAAATGAGGAATTTCAGGTTCATTGTATTATCTTTACTATTTTTATGTGACAGGCAGCGGAGACAAACAGCAGTGCCAAACAATGATATGGCAGCATGACTGCCAAGGACAATTTAATTAAAAGGTTTTTAATTAAAAGGCTCCATGCAGCAAAGTCTGCAGCTGTATCAGCCCTGCCCTGCTGTGTACATCCCTGTCTACGCACGCAGGAAACACAAAAAAGTGCTTTTCAGAACCTCACTGGGAGCTTGGTTCTGATTCATCTTTGTTCTGTCTCTATTTTCCAGCAAGATTCGTTTTTCTGTTTCATGTCCATCAGTTTCTGTCCCTAACACGGGCTCTGATAAGCCTGTAATCTTCCCTAATATGACAAAAACGTTCCTGTTGCATTACACATAGACAAAAAAACAAAGCTCCTGTATTTCTGATGTGTAAATCAAGGTGAAAGGTCAAATCCCACTTTCCCAACAACAAACTCAATATGACCTTCGTACCAAGGCCTTGACCAAGAATTAGAGCCAAATTGAATGTTATTGAATGTTATTGCACTTTGTATTGGTTTTTAGTACTTATGGTCAATTTGTATTGTTATTTTGTATTATTTGCCTTTTATTGTCATTGTACAGCACTTTGGTCAGTTATGCTGTATTTAAATGTGCTCTATAAATAAATTTTACTTACTTACTTACTTACTTGCAAATAGCCTTTTGGATTCAAGATTAGAATTAGAGATGGATCTGTCACTATGGCTGCATCCTTCTGATGGAGTCATTTTAGTTTCTGGTGTTTATCGTGACAGTATTTCAATACAAGTCAGCACAAAGAAGCTGCAGTTATCAGCTTTAAACCAAAGTTTGACTAAATGCCCTGTTCGAACTCTGCTTGTATCCCTCTTGATTCATCAGTATCAGTTGAATATTTGCTTAAGCCCGGAGACAAAGCTCGAGAGCTCACGCCGTCTTTTCTCATTCCCCCTTAACTACATCTACTAAATCACCCTGTCTCCGTCCTCATCTGTACGGCTCCTCCTTCCTCCTCCTCTCCGTAATTCAATAGGAAATAGTAAAGAAAGATCATATTGAAGGTATTCAAGTGAACCACCAGGGTCATCTTCAATTTCTCATAATCTTGGCCATGAAGACCAATGGGGAGACGGAGCATAGCACTTGAATATTTCGAATACTCTAGTAAAGTGCTCCATTCAAATGTTCCCGAGGAGCGGGGTCACCATTGAACTCACTCGTTTTCATGGTCAAACAACTCGAAAACTCTCATTGTACAGAAATAAACAGCAGCACTCTATCTTATGATAATATGTCTGTCTGGCTGTGGAACGCACATCACAAAAACCCCTCATCTTTGTGCGTTTTGGACATGCAATATGTTCAACCTTAAAAAGAAAATTCAAAGAATTGAGACTCAATATACGTTAATCCAGAGGCTCAATCACTGGAGGTCATTTGTTCAGTTTCAGAAAGAAAAATGCAAGCAGCATCACCACAGGTCAAACAAACAGCCGCTTCCAGACAGGCATGTTTACAACGGGCGCTGCAATGTATCATAATGGCAGTTCCTTATGTTGTGATGTGGGTTCAATGTTTCCGCTGTGTTGTCCAACAAAAATTGTATTCATGTGTAAATATAACATTTAGTATGCTGCAAGGATTGCCTTCATTATGAGCAACCACATTAATTTGAATCAATGTAACTGTATTAAATTGATCCTATTAATTCGGTATCATCGTTATTTGAAAGCCAGTACAAAAACTTAACAAATATGATCCAAATAAGTAATCTTTCAACCGTCTGAAACGGAACTGGAACAGAAGTCATTTCTCTCATTGGCATTCAGCAGGCGTTTTTTAGTCTGACACCAACACAGGGGGATACTGGAATACAAAATGGCTGAGTTGCCTGGCTGTGTGACTGGTTTTTGTGATAGATTCAAGTCCAGAGAAAGACGATGAACATTTGAACAGTCGAGGAACAGAGAGAATCTGGCTGTAAATCCCAGTTTTGAAGAAGGCAATTACTGCCGTTTCACAATGGTGAAAAGGCAGAGGAGAAAAAAAAGAAAAGACGACAGATAAAAAGAGAGCAGGAGGGAGATGAGAGTGAAACGGAGAAGGCCGCGCGGGTTCAGCCTGAACGTCTCGGTCTTTTGTGCGTGCACAGGACAGTCCTGCAAACGCCTCCGCACTGAGAAAACTCTCTCTCACATCTCTTAAGATACCGTACAAATGATCTGACTGACTACTGTGACATTATACTGTGTCCTTATCCTTCACGGTTCAACACTAATGACCCTGCCGCTGCACTCAAGACGAAATGGTGATAAGTGGAAATACAGCACATGTAATGGTAACATAGCACATGTCAAGGAAGAAGATAAGCATCTGAATTCGAATTTATTCATTAAAGGAAGTAGAAAATATAAATTGCAAATAGAGAACTGAATATTAAATAATGCGAGGGCTTCATATTTCATAATACCTTCATGCAGAGCAGAAAAAACTGTCGCTGTATTGACTCGGCCGGAAAAATACACATATCTTACATTTGATTAGAGTAAGGGAAAAGTTGTTTCGTACAACTATTTTTCTATCTACTGAATGATGATATATTCGTAAAGGGGCTGTTAACATTCATTTATCAATAAAACAGTGTAACATATAACTTGAGTTGAAAAACTTAATTTTAATCAAGGCGCAAACACTATACTTTGCATAAATGTTTTTATTTGAGTGTAACTGTGGGGTTAAAATCTGAAATGTCTGAGTCAAATATAAGACAATGATAAAGATTGGGGTCTCTTAGAGACAAACTGAGACCAGGAGTATTTTGGTTTGAGCCCAGTGAATGCGAGCAACCAGTCGACAATGACCTCTAGAGTAACTTTTAAACCACACCCTGTATTTTAAGGCTTATATATGGGGAGATTTCCTAACACAAAATACCTTGACGGAGTCCATGCGCGGGCGCGGAGTGTACGCCAGGGGAGGAATGTTGAAGGAGTGGGGCACCAGGTACTCGTCAGCGTCCATCAGGTCCTCCAGCTCCTCCTCGTCCAGGAGGCTCTGGAAGAACTTGCTGTCGTTGGGGCTGGGCAGCTTCATGCGGTCGTCGCCCTGGGAAAAAAGTAGTGTGTTGAAAATCTTTGGAAAGCAACATCAAATCTATGTGGGACAAAGGATAGAAAATTATACGAATTTCATGCAACAGTCGCTGTACAAATTTCACTGGGGTGATTTATAATTAAATCACCCCATGCTAAATTGACAACAGCATATTGAACAACAGCAACGGGTTCTGTCAGTTGTCCGAACTCTTTAAGACATTTAATTCAGATCTTGTTGGGACGTCATGAAGATTTACCAACCTGGATGACAAGGTATCTCTGGGGATCACGCGCCATTCGAGTGAACTCTGCCGCCAGCTCCTTGAACTTGGGTCGACTGTCTGCATCAATCATCCAGCCTGGAAAAATGTGTGTGTGAATGTCAGTGTTTTGATCAATACGAGGCTCCGGGAAGATAGATAATGAAATTTAAACCCTTTAGCCAGTAGACCTTGACTTTTAGTTTGACCATTTTAATTAGTTAAATATCAATTCATGTGGTAAAGCTGTTTTCCATCCTCAGTTTGTAATTCTCAGCAGTAAACAAAAGCCTCATCAACTCCCATCAAGATGGATTTCTTGACACATAGTAGATAAAGATGGCTGCCGCATCTCCATTTCCTTCCGCGATACAGAAATTAGGCTGGTCCTGCCGATACGTGTGCTCAGCCAATCATTAGTCAGTCTCAGCTGTAAACCTGACTTTACAAATAACTAATTAAAACCAAACTAGAGTGTGAACTACAAAATGACCGAATTTTAGATTTTCAAATCTACGTTGACTTTTTAATTTGGTCCCATCCAACAACATGGAGGAGGAGGGATTTATAACCTATTAATACTGCTTTGTCTTTTGCAGCACTTGAAGATGGGTGGCAAGGAGCAGGATCTGTGTTTCTTGATTGTTATTCCTCACACGTCAGGCTTTGCACATCGTGTCACATATGTGTGCCCTGCTAATTTTTTTTTGTTGCTATTTGCATAAAAAAACCATTCATTGTAATTTTATCTTTTACATAAATCATTTAAGCCCGAAGTAACGTACATCTGTCATTTTATGCACGTGCACATGTGTGAATAATCACCCACAATGTCAGTCATAAGAAAGATCCTGAATGAGAAGCATGTGACAACTGTGCAGGAGGCGACTTCCACAGCACGTCAACTTTGAATGTGGCAGGCATGTGAATGCAAAATGAAGGTGCAACCCAAATGTATAAATCCCTATAGCTAAGATTGCATCAATAAACAATGAGTATGTTTTTGTTCAAACAAATTCCAATTCTGACAGATGCTAATAAGCTTCCCACCTCTTAAGGTCTCTGAAGATCCTCCATTTAAACCATTTTCCATCACATAAAACATCCCCATTTGTTCCATAATGAACAATTACAGATTTTTTTAATGACATTCTCTTTATTGTAATCACTTTTTCCAGTCTAAAGATAAACACTGTTTCATCACTGGGAAGGCCATATGGAGTAATGAGCTCCTCTGCCAATTTCTCTGTGAACACATCCTCTGCGGCGCCAAAGCAATCATGTGATCTGGCCCCCGAGCAGAGCCCGACGAGGTATCCGGGGAAATAAGACACAGAGATCCAAAGAGAGAGACGTGGCTCTACACAGGAGTACGAACATACACGTCCACGCGGGGGGGGGGGGGGGGGGGGGATTTCATATGTAAAAATGAGCTTTTATCTTGTTGCTTCGCTTCTTGCCAATACATAAATAAATAAAGTATGAAGAAGTCCTTTTTCACACCATGTTCAGGCTGTTGATTTGGATGGGTGAGCCTCGTACCATATGTTTAGCTGCAAAAAGAATGGCAGGTAACAATGACCTCACGCGTCTGTGTGTGGGGGGGGGGGGGGGGGGGGGGGGGGGGGCTGTGCGTGTGTGCATGTTTGCCAGGTTGGCGCAAGTTCAGGGTGCCGGTAAGGGGCCAAGGTGACAGTGAGGGCCAGAGGCTGGAGCTCAGAGAGTAGAGGACAAGGTCCGGGCCGTGTTGGCACCAAAAGTCTTTGTCCTGGCAGCAGCGGCCAGAGGTTACAACAGCACCTGTGACCCCGGTGCCAGACAGCACGACACCAGGGACGGACCCATAAGGCCGTCATGTTGGTGGTGGGTGTCACAGTCAGCCAGAAAAATTTGCTTCTCCTTATCTTCTAACATACGTCCTCGTAAACCTCCTTGAAAGATTTCTCTGTCTCCTTAAAATTCTGCTTTACAATATTCATCTTTTACTCCACCTTTATGAAACAGCGTTGGCATTTTGAAAATCTCAATGAAAGCGTAGTTGTTGTTTTCTGCTTTGACTGAAAAAAAAAAATTGCCTTTTCCTCACCGCCAAAATCCACTGGCTTTTCTACTGTCGACACAAAAACTGGAAATCATGCCCAGCACTGTAGAAACTACACTCATTTTTCTATCACTTATATGTTGAGTTGCACAGAAACTGACTTTTTGTGCTACTGTTGTTATTAGCTGTGTTACATTTTAAGTATCCCTGTGACTTTTGCCCACTCAGATGCTCTATACCTACATTTGACCATGACCATGTAGACGTCGATGGTGCAGATGGGCGGCTGTGGAAGACGTTCTCCTTTCTCCAGCAGGTCTGGAATGTCTCGGGGGGAAATCCCATCATACGGCTTTCCTCCAAAGGTCATCAGCTCCCACATGGTTACCCCTAAGAAGAAAGAAAAAAGGACATGGGGAGAGATACAAATTAAAAACAGAGGATATGACAACAAAATAAGGTTGGAATGTTTGCATGTTCCCTCTGGGTCTGATTGGGCTTTTTCCCCCCAGTCCCAAAACATGAAGATTGGTGAATAGGTTGATTGATTGGATTGATTGATGGTTGGAGACTATATGACCGTAAGTATGAATGTGACTGTGAATGGTTGTTTAGCTCTGTATATGTTGACCCTGTCTTTGAGTGGCGACCTGTCCAGGGTGTACCCTGCCTCTCGCCTAATGCCAGTAGGGATGGGCTGCAGGATAAGCGGTGATGGATGAACAGTAGGAAAAAGATGGATCAGTTAACTAGAGTGCAGGGAAAGGATGAAGTAGATAAGATAAGGGCAATCGAGCTGAGATAAATTAGTGTTAAGAGAGTACAGACAGTTGGAGTTAGAGAGATAGAAAAAGAAAGATGAAGAATGGTAGTATTTGACAGGGGAAACTGGAGATAAGGCAGAAAGAAAAAAATTTAGGAGAATAAAAAGACGAAACGCAAATAATGTGAGACCAGAGGAGAGGTCAGATGGGGGGGGGGGGGGGGGGGATGCAGAGACAGAACTGAAGTGGAAGAGGAAGCGATGAGACAAAGCGTAAAGAAACGAGACGACTCGGAAGAGGACAGGAGACGAGTGGAGGAGGGAGAGAGGAACTAATCACAGTGTTGAAAGTCATCAGCCAGTCTGAACTTTCCTCAGCCCTAATCGTGTTAGTGTTAATGAGCTAATGAGCGGCGAGCAGAGTAAATGCACACAATAAGATGGAAGTATAATAGCCCGCGGTCATGGAGGACCACTGCGGACACGCACACGCACTAAACCAAACTGATACTTTTAATCAAACACGCGTGATTCTCTTTGATACGACCCCATCTCTTTTTTCTTCTTTAAGAGACATTGGGAGACTTAAACAGGAAACTGTTCCTTGAAATATGGCGATGAGAATTACACAAGACGGAGGGATAATGGAGAAGAGTCCTCAGATTTAAATCTTGCTGACACACCGATGGCTGCACAGACTCATTCGTACATTACGGGAGTTAAAGGAGTAAATCACCCGGTTTGCATTTTCCAGTGATTGTTATTGCAACATGTTCAAGCAGTTGAGGAAGTAAGGGAATCATCACTCCACTCTCATTGGGCAAAATCGGACATAAAGTCAAGGAGTAAATCTCCCAGTTTGCATTTGTTTGTACTGCTGCAGTTTGAACCAGCTCTGATGTTTCCTCAAGAAAACCATCTAGTTTTAGCCCTAACCCTGGGTGGTAAAGGTCATTCTAGTGACAATGTTCAAATCAAACATAACCCAACCAGTGCAAATTACTGAACCAGTGATGAATTATTTATTCTCATTAAGCAGAACATGTTGACCATTCAACTTTCCACAATTCTTTCTAAATGAACTTTGCTCGATGAAGGTCTGAGGACTGAAACGTTGATACAGCCATGGACGGTGTATTGGATTCATTTTTTATTTCTCCCGACCACTTAGGATCTAATTCAGTTTCTCTTCAGTTGTTGGGGTGTTTGATGGGAACCTGAGGTTTCTCACATAGGTTTCTGCTATATGGATATAATGTGATGTCCTTTTAAATGTAAAAATCACTCAAAGAATATTTCCTGGCTCTTATCTGAAACCATCATGGTCCTAATGGATGTGTCCACTTCACTCGAGTTCACACAAGGAAGTTTGAAAGCTCACCGTAACTCCAGACGTCACTCTGATGAGTAAACTTCCTGTAATGGATACACTCCAAGGCCATCCACTTGATGGGCATCTAGCAGAGAGAATCACACAAAGCATTACTAAATATAATACACAGGCTACATTCAAGACAATAGTCTCTCTTATATGTTTGTACCTAAAAACAAATCAGGACACCTGAGAGTTACATTGGATCATTTTGTAGACATCCCGTGAACTGTTTTGGCAAGTTGTATAAATCCTGTATAAATCATGTTAAGCAGCAGAAATGAAACAGGGTGTGTGTATTTGAATAAGTCAAACGGCAGGGTGGTCTGGGATGCGGCTTAACACTGTGATTAGATTTGAACGCCTGCTCTATTGATTACAGTGATGGAGGTGAAGGGAGGCGGATGTCGGAGGTTAGCGTGTGTCCGTCTTTCAATCAACTTTAATTGTTTTCCTCAGAGAGGGAGGCTTTAAAACAACAAACAGCAGAAGAAGAGG